>NC_056727.1:415828434-415858434 GCF_019279795.1 Protopterus annectens | reverse complement strand
TATTAAACATTTAAAGTGACAAAATTCATATCAGTATTACATATAATAAATAAATAAATAAATACACTAGTCAATCAATATCAAACTGCTAAACTACAAAGATGGAATATCAAATAATGAAGTATTATTTAAATACCCGATTCTTGATTCAGACCAAAAGGCTTTAAAGTCTTAAACTTTAGGATCATTCTAGTTTCTAACTCAAGCAATTTGCTCACATAATCCCCCCTCTAGATAAAAAGGGCTTACCAAGCACACAAAATTTTAAACTACTAGGGGAACCACCATGTTTAACATGAAAATGTTGGGCAACAGGACTGACTTTATTATGGTTCCTAATGTCTTTTAAATGCTCTAGAACCCGAGTCCTAACCATACACTTGGTTTGTCCTATATACCAAACATCAGTACAAGAGCAGCCCAGAATATATACCACCCCTGCCGATCTGCAGTTAAAGTACAACCTACGAACAAATGTTTTGCCATTAATAAGATTTAAATTCCTAACCCTGTCACAAATACTACAGTGACCACATGAAAAAGTACCAAAAGGCAAAAAATTATTGTTCCCTTTAACAAAATTATGATTTAACAATTCTTTTAAATTCTTCCCCCTCTTAAAGGAAAAAGTAATATGTTTGGGAAACAAATGACCTATGGTTTCATCCTCACTAATAAAATGCCAGTATGTTCTCACTATTCTAATTAACTCACTAGAGAAAGGAGAAAATCTTGTGACATAAAAGAGCTTATTATCATCATCAGTATCCTTTATGCCATGCATTTTATCTTCAGATTTATTATTCATAACTGGCATATATGAATATGAATGTAAACCATCATTAAGGTCCCCAAGTACTTTACATTTGTATCCCAATAGATGAGTCTCATCATAACCTCTTTCTCTCAAACTTAGCAAAACTTTATCCAACTCATTAACTCTTTCATTTCTGTCACTAGTATGATCATAAATTCTTTTAAATTCACCAAATGGTAAAGAGTTTAATAAATGTCCAGGGTGCATACTAGTGGCATGTAGGAATATGTTAACTGAAGATGGTTTTCTATATGGCCTAAAGCCAACAGATTCACCATCATTATATAAAGTTACATCCAAAAAGTTGATATATTCCCTATTTAGCTCATAGGAAAAGGTTAAGCCATGCTCATTATTATTGAGAGTCTCAAAACAAATCAAAAAAATCATTCACATCACCCTTACAAATGAGGATGAGGTCATCTATAAAATGCTTGTACAGTACAACATTGTTCTTAAAAAATGAAGTGGGATAAACAAATTTCCTTTCAAAAAATCCCATATATATAATGGCATATGAGGGCGCAAAAACAGCCCCCATAGCCGTACCTTTTAACTGCAGAAAAAACTCATTATTAAAAGAAAAATAATTATGAGTCGAACAAAATTCAAGTAAATTAATCAAAAAGGTGGTTCTAGGCCCATCACCCAGCATCTCCATAATAGATTCCAACCCCCATCTAAGACTAATATTCGTATACAGAGATTTTACATCAATAGTAACCCAATAGTAGTCATTTTGCCATCGAATATCAGACACTTCATTTAATAAATCCTGAGTGTTAGAAATATGTGCTACAACCTTCTTTAAATGTGCTTTTAAGTGAAAATCCAGAAAGATGTTAATGTTGTTTAGAAAGGAACCCACCTCTGACACAATCGGCCTACCCGGGGGGTTATGTAGACACTTATGCACTTTGGGCAAAGCATACAGAATAGGAGTTATAGGTCTCTTGATATATAGTTTACACACATCCTTGTGATCAAAGGAACCACGATGTTCCCCTCTTTCTAGTAAAGCCAGAAGTTCATCATTATATTTCACTACTGGGTCCCCTGCTAAACTTTTATATTCAACTGCATTTTTCAGCAAATCAGCCATCATTTCACAATAATTTTGTTTGTTTAATATAACCCAATTACCACCTTTATCAGCACATTTAAATATAAACTCAGTCTTTTGTCTTTCAAGTCTCTTTAAAGCAAGCCACTCATTTTTGCTTAGATTATAACATTTATTTTTCCTAAGAAATTCAGCAAGTGTCATGGAAATTTCTTTAAACAGAATCTTTAAAAATACAGAAATGGCAGGCACATTGATGTTAGGTACAAATGTTTTTGTCATTTACCAGATGGGGTAATGTTAACTTCCCATATCCAGTATGATAACAACTGGAATCATCCACTATCTCATCCAAGCAAGAAAATTCAGCATCATCATAATCATAAACTGACATATTTAATAAATCCTCATCAAAATCAATATCCACATTAGAATTGTTTAAATAAACATTCACAGAGGAATTAGCAGAATTTTTATGAAACAAAACTTTTAAATACAATTTTCTACTGAATGCCTTTAGCTCTAAATATAAATCAGCAAAGGAAGGGAAATACGTGGGCACAAATTTGCTGCCCTTTAGCAGCACAGCTTTCATATCCTTGGTAAGGTTCAAACCAGATAAATTCACCAGATATAAAGTCCGTACATTGTACTCACTTCTGTGTTCATTATTTGAAATGATTTCTTCCCCTTCCCTTTCTACCATTTCTCCTCCAGCTAGATTTATTAGCCTGAAAGGAATGATCAATTATAGGAGAGACTGAAGTACCATTAGCACCCTCAGCCTCCAAAGTTGAAGAAGCTGAAGTGTCAACAAATGTAACATTTTTTGAAACATATTTTGAAACATTTTGTTCAGCTAAAGACGCTGATATGCTTCGTCACTTCTGGTAGCCGCTTCTGACCTTTGACTTACTGTGCGTCAGCTCACGCTGCCATGAGAAAAGAATCCCAGTCTTGTAGTCTTTCAAATCCCGTACCAATTTATTTCTTTTATGCTGGATAATTTCAGTCTCTAACTTAGAGATCTTTTCATTTATCTTAGAAATCTGCACTCTATAACAGGACTCCACCACCACTTCATCCTGTAAGTGCAAGATTTCTGCTTTCAATTTTTCATGCGCTCTCATGTTCCGCTTAATCAAAATGCAGAGCCAATTTAAAGTACAATCTAAAGAGAAACGCACTAGTAGGCAGATGGAAGCCTGCGGTGAAAAATTAACTGAAAGCTAAATCAACTGTTGAAGCAGTCCAAGCAATTCAAACAGTTTAAACAAGATGAGATAATACGAACTTCAAAGTAGCCTGTTAAGGCAGCAATGTGAACAATTTGAAAGGTATAAACTCCAAGGAAGCCAGTAAAGCAGTTTGCAAAGTATAAACTCCAAGGAAGCCGGTAATAGCGTAAAATAGTTTAATTTCCGCTTTCGTCATGCCTTCATCAGAATACAAAAAACATTACTACTGAAACCCTTTAAATAGCCACACAAATTAATCAATTAATAAAAGATTGAACTTAAAACACATCATACAAATACATTTATGAAAAATAAGTTTTTAAATCAATACCTAAACCTTTGTTGATATTTAATTTACGGTCTTTTAAAAAACATTTAACGTTAATACTTTCGTTTAAGCCTGGTTGAATATCAGGCCTTAATCTAATCTGCCACAGGCACTCTCTTTGCTCAATATAATTTTTAAAATCTCCTGCTCTTTTGTCTGATGTGCATTTTTCTAGAATGGAAAATAAGAACTTATTGAAACTAGGACATATTATAGAATGCTTATATAGGGCATTGTTACTATCTTTGGCCTTAATGGCATACAGATGTTCTTTAATTCTAGTGGCCAAAGACCTAGTCGTCATGCCTACATAAAATGCAGGACAAGAGGAACAAAGACTAACATAAACTACTCCTAGTTTCAATAAGTTCTTATTTTCCATTCTAGAAAAATGCACATCAGACAAAAGAGCAGGAGATTTTAAAAATAGTAGTAATGTTTTTTGTATTCTGATGAAGGCATGACGAAAGCGGAAATTAAACTATTTTACGCTATTACCGGCTTCCTTGGAGTTTATACTTTGCAAACTGCTTTACTGGCTTCCTTGGAGTTTATACCTTTCAAATTGTTCACATTGCTGCCTTAACAGGCTACTTTGAAGTTCGTATTATCTCATCTTGTTTAAACTGTTTGAATTGCTTGGACTGCTTCAACAGTTGATTTAGCTTTCAGTTAATTTTTCACCGCAGGCTTCCATCTGCCTACTAGTGCGTTACAATCTAAAGAGGCTTGCTTCCATTCTTCAAAGAGATCATTCTCCTCTTCCGAAAATTGAGTAGCAGGGAGTCTATCAATACGTAGCCCCCTTGGAGTCAGATTCAAGCTTATATATTTTTCCAGAAGCCGAGTATCCAAAAAAAGAGCAACTTCCTTGGCCATCAATTTCTCCAACTGCTGAAAATGCCCATCCAAATCATGATTTCCACCAAAATTCCAGGGATCCAACATAGTGAACTTTTTTTCTCGTTCACTCACAATATCTGCAAAAAGAATACCTCCCAGCAAATCAAGCTGCCCAGGACTCCTAGCTGTCTGCGACATATTGGTGCTGGTATAAGTGCTAGTAAAAATTACACCAAATCCAAAAAAACACCAGCAAACGAAAATTAAGAAACACAAATTCACCAGCACATCACCAGCATTTCTTCTTTATTTTAAAACAGCGATCTGGTAACTTGGCATTTCGCCTTCATGGATCACAATGTATTCACATTTTGAACAGATATATATACACTCCAAATTATCACAGACAGTTGTCATTAATTAACTAATTATTATATTAAACATTTAAAGTGACAAAATTCATATCAGTATTACATATAATAAATAAATAAATAAAGACACTAGTTAATCAATATCAAACTGCTAAACTACAAAGATGGAATATCAAATAATGAAGTATTATTTAAATACCCAATTCTTGATTCACACCAAAAGGCTTTAAAGTCTTAAACTTTAGGATAATTCTAGTTTCTAACTCAAGTTCCTCAAAATAGGTGCAGAAACATTAACCTTCCCCGTCTCTGTTCTGATCAATCAGTCAATAACTGAAAACTATGTCCCATCCAGCTGAAAAATCCATTGTTATACTCCTTCACAAAGGAGTGCTTCAGCAGAAAAACTATAGACCTAATACTATCCTATCATCCCTCTCTAAAATCCATGAGAAATTTATTAACTCTCCACTGATGAAACCTATAACTAAACATAACCTCCTCTCCAATACCCAGCATGGTTTGAGGCCCAACCACAGTACTATTACTGAATTTCACCAACATAGTATACCAATACAGAAATGAGGGCAACTTTATTTCTTCCCTTTTCCTAGACCTTTCCAAAGCTATTGACACAGTGTCCCATCAAATCTTTCTTTCTGAACTTGCAAATCTAGTTCTCACTTACCCCTCCCTGTACAGGTTTCACAGTTATTTATGCAACTGTCAGCCAGCAACTAAATGGCAACAGAACGTTTCCTCATTTTCACCAGTCTCTGTTGATTTTCCCCAAGGGTAAACACTAGTCCCCCTTATTATTTAATAGTTTCATAAATAAGCTTAATTCTGCTACACTTGCTACTCTCATGCAATATGCCAGAGATTGAATCCTTTTCTGCTGTACCCCATCCTTAACAAAATTACAGAAAGTCACTCAAAAGTCTTTCACAAACATTGAAATATGGCTAAAAAATTCTAACTTGCTGCTTAATGCCAAAAAATACAAGCTTATGCCAATTACTCCAAAATAACATCTTAACCAGAAACACATTTCATATTATCTCAAGTAAGAACACAAAAATAGAAACCATAATCCAAACCAAACTGCTCAGAGTCATAACAGATGACAGTCTTATATGTGATCATCCTGTACTTCGTTTCATCAAGAAAACTCGTCCAAAAATGTAGCTCCCTATATAGAGCTAAATACTACCTGACAGATCAAGCAAGGATTACCTTAGCAGCAACATACCTCCGTCCTTCTCTAATATACGCTTCCCCTATTCTTACAAATATCAACACTATTTATAAAACTAAACAAGTCTCCTGCTACTACAAAATAGTTACATTTGCAACCAACCAACCTTATAAAACACACCATGCCTTGCATTAAAATGATTAACCTGTCTTGAACTCCCAAACCAGTCGACATACTCACATATACTCATTGCCCACAACCTATTGTACTCTCCAGACTTATGCCCAACATTACAAAATACTCTGATGTACTGTCACCCTCTGGAGACCTTTGTTCTTACAATAAACTCTTATTATGTATCAGTAAGACAATCCACACTGTTGGAGGCTCTCCCTACTCACATTATATATCAACATTCTGGAAAAAAATCCCCACACAGTTAGAACAGATGAAAAAACATAAACAGTTTCAAAACTTTGCTTAAACAGCACCCATTCCAAGCATGGCTCTCTGCTTTCTGCTCACCTGGCTAGCTTTACTTTTCTTCAACTCTTACAGACACTTTGCTTCCCAGTCTTTTGTACCTTATCGCTCCTCTTCGTGCTGCACTAATTTGCTAAATTCTTACTCTTCCTCCTCTCTCACACCCCACAACTAACTACAATTCCTCCTCTGTCCATTTATCTTCCTCTGCATTTCCATAATTTTTCCTTTCATATCTCTCATCATCAATTTTTAAGCCACATTACTACTTGTCCGTCTATAAATTATTACCAGCCTAAAAACACCCCAGGGTGATCTTTTCCTTGCAGCCATCATGTAGTATAACTACATTAATTGTTCTTTATTTTTCTGTTCTATAATTAGCCAATTTATGTAAATTTCTGTATTGTTTTTTGTTAAAATACTTTGTTCATGTAAGAAATATTTCAAAATCATGCAAATACACTTAAGCATAGATGTTTTTACCCTGCAATTATAAATGTGCATCATGTGTGTCTTAAATGTGAAGCTTTTTTTACTGGGCTTCCTGTGAAAATGGGTTTTAATCCGTTGGACTTTTCCTGGTCAAGAAAGACAGACAAACAAACAAACAAACAAACAAACAAATAAATAAATAAAGTTGTTCACTGTAAATTGTCAGAATGTCATGGAACTCTCAAAATAATATACAGTCTGCAGATAAGCGCAGCTATTTAATCTGATGTGGTTTTGCATGCATGTCAGTTGCTCATTTTCACTTAGGTGTGTCACTTGTGTATTGTTTTGAGATGTCTGCTGCTTTAATCTAGAAAGAGTTTCTTTATGAACGTCTAATCGCCTCTAGTACTGGCATACCATCTGATTACTAAATGTTCATTTTATATCAATGCACTACAAGATTTATTGAACAGCAAATTTTCCATTTCTATTCATAAAATTCAGAACCATGTCAGCCATGGATCACACTGCGTAGTTTCATAAATGAATGCCGGTTCTGTACTATGAAGCAGATTACATGTAACTCTAATTAAATATTTTAAGTCTTTATTCTTCTGTAATTCATCTGTGAATGATGGTATTCTTTGTAACCTGAGGTCAGCTGTTACTTTTAATTTGCAGTGCGGAATTCTTAAATACAGTAAGGTGAATTTGTTAGATACAGACTTGTTCACTGAGGAAACGTTGGTTTCAGACTTCTTTTAAAGAGATTTTGTGAGTTGTTCACTTTAGTTTGGAATGTTAGGTTGAAAAAATGCTCTGGCAAGTAAATATTTCTATTATAACATGATACATTAACTTTTCCTACTCAGTGCTGACTGAGCTATAAAATCATGTTAATACCAACAGAAGGTCACAAAGACAGTGGTTACTTGCCTTAACAGTGGTTTAGCCTTTTTGGAGGACTATTATATAACATGTTTTCCATAAGGTGAGGACATATTCTTCTTAGATCAAGCAGGTTATTAGAATTAAGGTAAGATGTGCAAGGTTATCTACAGAGAGTTTGAGTTATTTATGTGGAAGTTGGTCAGGGCAAGGGGTTCTTGTCTTAAAGGTGCATAGGTATTTTTTAGTTGTAGATGTTGGCACTAGAGTGAGTGTAAAGGTCTGTTGTGGCTTCAATGATTGGAGTGGGATGGTTGGATTTATAGTAGTTTTGTTTTATAGGAAAGAGGTTACTGTATTCATAAAATGTTAGTCAAATTATGAAGGAATGTTTTGGGAATTATTGGCTGGGAATGAGCTGGATTGAGTAGATTTTCCAGGACTGACAATGTGCTCATGAATTTTCAAAAGTGTTTTGTATTGTTTGATGAATTTTGGTTGTTGCTATAATAAGCTTTTTTGTCCATTTTTTTATAAATTGCTTGCTATGGTTCCTTCACTGCCGATATTTTTGTAGGGATGTTTGACTTGGTTATAGCCATGTTTTCCAGGCTTTATCTCTAAATTGCATGAGCTGCTTTGTTACTTTAGTTAAACAAGGGGCAGGTTTGTTTTTAGCTGTTTTGGATCTTAACTGTGCTTGCTCTGCCAGGATATTTTGAAATATTATATTTTAGGTGTCTACTGCTTCATTAAGGGGAGGAGTTTTGGGTGGAGCTTAGTTGAGCTTGAGCAGGCTGGAAGTAAACGTTTTTTATAGGGTCATAGGTGATTACTAGGCTAGTGACCCAGGAGTCCTAGCCATACTTCCCAAATGTGAGAATCAAACGCAATATTTTGTGTCTGTGAGGTTCATAGATTCATAGGTTCATAGGTGTGTACTAGGCTAATGGCCCTGGAGCCTTTACAAGCCTAGCCCATAGAGGTGCCTTGGCATTGTCCTTCCTGATGTTAGTTCCCAGTGCCTCTATCAAGCAGAGCCACTGGATTGATCCCCGGGTTAAACTTTCTATTTCGCATCCACTCATCAAGATTGCTATTGAAGAGGGACAGTGAGGCGCTCTGCTTGACATGTATGGGAAGTCTATTTCAGAGCATGGGCAGTCTCTGGGTTATGAACTTGTCCCTCCAGCATGTTCTGTTGATTGTTGTAATGAGGTTGAGGTCTCTGGAGCATGTGGTGCAGAGGGATTGGGATGTCTTTAGATTTCTAACAAGCTGGGTCAGACATGGCTTTGTAAGTCAAGCAGAGATTGCATCTTAGTAGACAATATGAGACAGAAAATAGCTGGAGTTTTTTTACTCTGTCTATGTAGGACATGTGTTTAAGCCCTAGGATCCTCTTCATGAGGTACTTTTGTGGCCTTTCCAGCTGTTGCATGTGTCTAATGAGGTACATGCCAAATGGGGCATTATACTCTATGATTGGCCTAATGAGGGAAGAGTAGAGAGAGATGATGACCTCTTTCTTCCTGGATGCAAAACCCTTGGTAATGAGATGTGCCATAAAAAAGGACTTTCTGACCATAGTGGCAATGTGGTGATCGAAAGAGAGGTTACTGTCAAACTGTGTCCCTAGACCTCTTATAATGCCTTCAGTGTTCAGTGGGCTCCCATCGATGTGGTAATTAGTGGGAACTGAGTTTTTCCAAAGGGGATATATGACACATTTTTTGGCATTAAGCTTAAGGCCATGTTTTCGACACCAGTCATTGGTCTCAGTGAGGCCTTTCTGTAGGATGTCTGCATCACTTGGGGAATTAATAATGGCTCCCAGCTTGCAGTCGTCTGCAAACTTGGTCTGTCCTAGTCCCTGTCTGTCAGCCTGGACTTCTGAGAAGTAGATGCCAAACAGGAGAGGACCCAGGACTGATCCCTGTGGGATTCCACTTGTGACTGGTCAGCAGTCTGACTTGGAGTTCACTACTTTCACACTGTGGGTTCTATCTGTGAGCCAGTTTGCAACCCAGCTAGTGATATAGGAGTAGATGCTTAGTTTGGTGAGTTTATCAATCATTCCTGTGTGGGGAATAATATGATGGCCTTGGCCAGATCGAGGTAGGCTGTATGATCTTATGTTAGCTGAGATCCAGAACATGATCTTTTTCCAGGATGCAAATGCTGTTACCAGCTGGTATGTAAAGACCTATGATGGCTACAGATTTGAGACCATTCAGTTTGAGAAGTGAGATATAAGCCCAGCATTGTTAAAATGTGTATAGCAGCATCATGGTAATTAGAGATATCCAAATATTTTTTGTAGAAAATAGCAGCTCCAGCTGCTTTTCTGTTCAGTAGTAATTGACAATAAGAAGTGTGATCACAAACTATGATAGCTACCTTATTACTGAAAATGTAAAATATGTTTAATGTTTTAACAGTGCTTTGTAGCATGCCGCATGCCTCTGCATCCCTTGGCATGAAGGGTTATACCCCCTCCCCCACCAATCCTGCTGAAAAGCTCCTCAGAGTAAGATACATGTTCTGAGATAATAGGCTGTCCAGTCTTAGTATACTAATCACAACATGTACACTTTGGTGGTCGCAATGTTAAGTATCAGTCATGGCTGCATCCCATTTCTGCTGATACACATCTAGATAATACAGAAAAGTGTACCTCTAAATGTCACATGTGCTTACAGAGAAATACGTTATATTGCTGCAAGCATCTTAACAACATGGTATTGAACTGCTCATTGATGACCTGACACTGATTGCAAAACAAAACTAAAAAGTATTACTTTGCAATCGGTGACAGGAATAACAAGTGAAAAAAGAGACTACTAACTTGAAGATAGACACTGTATGCACAGTGGTACTATTAAGGAAAATGTGCTTAGTAGCCTAATGTATAGGATTGTGGTTAGGGATGGGGGTATGGTTAGGGTTAGCACACGTGAATAAGGGTTGTGCAGAGAGGCTATGAATCTTGCAATGACACGCATCTCCACTAAATCACTACAATTTCTTACTCACAACTTGACAATAACATTTTCCTAACTTGCTAGGCATTCTTAAGCTGAACATGCATTATGCTTGCCAACTCCTAATAACTTTTTCACATAGGTGGATGTGTCCTTCCCTTTATATATGAAACAGCAAATATCCAATACCTGCGCCATCATAACATTGCTTATTGTTTATGTTACTAATATTCTATATAATACCCAAGTAGGCATCTGTCATTTCTATAAAAGGAAACACCAAACAAGCCCAAGGCACTAACCTTGGAGTGTCCCCTATCCTATTTCTTACACTACTCATCTGTGACAAGTCTTTCCAGTCCCACAATGACACATTACTGCAGACAAGCATACAACCCCAAATCAATATAACATCACTACTACCACATTTACATTTTTGTATAGATATATATATATATATATATATATATATATATATATATATGGAGAGAGAGAGAGAGAGAGTGAGAGAGAGAGATTGTTCACCACAAAAGGAAACTGTTACTAACTATGCTTGCAATATCTTGCAAAACATAATTTCACATATGTAACCCTAAGTATGACCTTATAAAGCTGTTTTTATTAATGTCTGAAGACATTCATAGTAACCCCAGACCCACAGCTACAGCAACGATGCTACTCATAGACTAGGGCATAAGCTGGGTAACCCACTTGTTGCAACAGACCAAGTAGGGTCCCTCTTTTTCCCTCTTTAATTATCTGCAATATGAGCTAAATATCACATCCCCTAGTTGATGGCTGTATTTTCAACTGAGACAAACATTTTACCATGCGTCTTTATTTTTTATGTTTCTTGGGCCCTCTTAAAAATCTAGATGAAAGTCTCTCTCTCTTTCTCTTTCTCTCTCTCTCTCTCACACTCCCTCTTGAACTTTAAGAAGGAAGCCATCTCTTCCATCCAGTAAAAGTTTCCCACTGATACTAGTTGCTCATACCTCAACATGAGCAGGCAGCTGCTTGTACCTCAGAGGATTATATCAGCAAATGTCCTTATGAGTTGGAGAACTTCACAGCATCCCATTAACTTACTATACTTACTAAGCTAGTAACTTCCTTCACTTACTAAGCTAGTAACTTCCTATACTTTTTAAGCTAGTAATTTCCTATACTTACTAAGCTAGTAACTTATACTTACTAAGCTAATAACTTCCTATACTTACTAAGCTAGTAACCTCCTAAACTTATTAAGCTAGTAACTTTCTATACTTACTAAGCTAGTAACATCCTATACGTATTAAGCTAGTAACTTCCTATACTTACTAAGCTAGTAGCTTCCTATACTTACTAAGCTAATAACTTCCTACACTTACTAAGCTAGTAATTTCCTATACTTATTAAGCTAATAACTTATATACTTACTAAGCTAGTAACTTCCTATACTTACTAAGCTAATAACTTCCTATACTTACTAAGCTAGTAACTTCCTATACTTATTAAGCTAGTAACTTCCTATACTTACTAACCTAGTAACTTCCTATACTTACTAAGATAGTAACAGTCCTAGAATTTCTTGTAAATCAGATAAGGTTGCTTTAAAATGACTACTGAACACCAGTACAGAGGGTGGAGAAAGGGAACTCCAGTGAAAGGCCTTGTTGGATAATGCTGATGAGGGTGATACATTTTGGTTATGGTTCACATATTCATAGGTTCATAGGTGTGTACTAGGCTAATGGCCCTGGAGCCTTTACAAGCCTAGACCATAGGCTTACCCTGGCATCATGCCACCCAACCTTAGTTCCTAGTGCCTCTGACAAGTAGAGCCACTGGAGTGATCCCCAGGGTGAATTTTCTATTTCCCATCCACTAATCAAGATTTGTCTTGAAGAGGGCCATTGAGGTGCTCTGTTTGACATGTATGGGAAGTCTGTTCCATAGCATGGGCAATCTCTGGGTTAGGAACCTGTCCCTCCAGCATGTTCTGTTGATTGTGGTAATGAGGTTGAGGTCTCTGAAGCGTGTGGTGTGCAGAGATTGGGATTTCTTTAGATGTAGAATTTCTAACAGAGCTGGGTCAGCCATGGCTTTGTAAGTCAAGCAGAGATCGCCTCTAAGTAGGCGATATTAGACAGAGAATAGTTGGAGTTTTTAAGGCCTAGGATCCTCTTTGTGAGGTACTTTTGTGGCCTCTCCAGTTGTTGCAGGTGTCTAGTGAGATATATGCCAAATGGGGCATTGTACTCGATGACTGGCCTAATGAGGGAGGAGTAGAGGGAGACAATGACCTATTTCTTCCTGGATGCAAAACCCTTAGTAATGAGATGTGCCACATAGAAGGACTTTCTGACTACAGTGGCAATGTGGTGATCAAAAGAGAGGTTGCTGTCAACCTGTGTTCCCAGAACTCTTATAATGCCTTCTGTGTTCAGTGGACTACCATTAATGTGGTAATTCATGGGAACTGGGTTTTTCCCAAACGGGATGATGACACGTTTTTTGGAACTGAAGTTTAAGGCCATGGTACTGACACCAGTCATTGGTCTCAGTGAGGCCTTTCTGTAGGATGTCAACATCACTTGGGGAGTTAATAATTGTTCCCAACTTGCAATTGTCTGTGAACATTGTCAGCCAGAGTCCCTTCATGTTGGCCTGGACTTCTGAGAAGTAGATACCAAACAGGAAAGAACCCAGGACCAATCCCTGTAGGACTCCACTCATGACTGGTCGGCACTCTGACATGGAGTCAGCTACTTTCACACTCTTGGTTCTATCTGTGACCCTGTCTGCAACCCACCTAGTCATATAGAGGTTGATGCCTAGCTTAGCGAGTTTTTCTATGATTCCTGAGTGGGGAATGGTATCAAAATCCTTAGCCAGATCAAAGTAGGCTGTATGAACCACCTTGGCTTCATCCACAACTCTGGTGACTAAGTCAAAGAAGTCGACCAAGTTGAGCAGGCATGATCTACCCTTCACAAAACCAAACTGTGTGGGATCCAGAGTTTGGAGATTTCCTATATCCTTGTTTATTAGGTCCAGGATGATGTGTTCCATAGCTTTGCATATCAGACTTGTCAGGCTAATGGGGCGATAGTTACCAGGGTCTGTAGTCACTCCTCCTTTGTGGAGATGGATGACTGTACCAGAACGCCATTCAGTAGGGACAAAGCCTGAGGTGAGGCTGTGATTGAACAGGGCACACAGGTGTGATGCCAGTTCACTCTGTAGTTCATGTAGAACACAGCCAGGGATATTGTCAGGTCCCATAGAAGCTGTATTATTGGCATTGGACAGTACTGTTTTAACCTGTGCAGCAGTAATATTGAGTGGCTGGCAATCTACTGGTATTGTGATTGGTCCTTGGTGGGGGAGGGGTAAAGTTGGCACTGAATCTGTCGGCCAGTATATTGGCTATATCTGTTGGCTCGGTACAGGAGGTACCATTGTGCAGTAGCTCATAGCAAATCTGAGTATTTCTGGGGAGATTCTTTACATAACTATAGAAGCCTTGTGGTTGTCTTTACTATCTGCTTTGGGTGCCTATTAAATTGCCGAACATTTCAAAGTACGAATGTCATATGGTCGACACCATATGACTGATCTTTGAAAAGTTCGAAGGTGAAAGGCAATGGCTCTGTATGAGCAGATTGGGAAAATTTCCCTTTTCTACACTGAAGTGCGGTTGGTATATATAAGTAGCAGGGTGTGGAGGCTGCAGCTCCCCAAGTGGGTGTTGCAGGGGGGCTTGCCCCCTGCTGAGAGGGAATTATTATTTTTTTTTTTACTTTTTTATTATATATTTGAGGTTTTAAGTTTCACTCATATGTTGTCGAACATATGAAGTTCAAAATTTTGAAGCTTCGAATATATAATAAAGACCCTTTGCTGCAATTCTGTTTTCATAGCTAGCTTTAGAGGATTTGATGAGGGATATTAACTTTTTGTTGAGGCTAATAAGGGAGTTTTTAAATCTTGGGACTCTACCTTATTCTGCATCAGTTTCTTCCTTCTGTTGTAGAGTTTGTTTATGGCAGGGGAGCACCAGATTGGCTTCCTTTTCTTGGAGGAGAGCGTCTTGGTTCTATTGGGTATGGTGAGATCCATGCATTTTTGTACATGTTCATACAGTGCATTGGTGTATTATTCGGTGGTTATGCAACTATTCTCCATTTGCATGGGTGCTGTGAAGTTAGTCACCTCTGTTTTTAGGAGCCCAAAGTTAGCTTTGGAGAAGTTTTTCATGGTGGTTACCTTTGTGGGGGGTTGGATTTCCAATGTGATTAGTTTGTGGTCGGATCTAACCAGGGAGGAATTAACTATTGGTGTAGAGCAATGGTCGCCCATGTTAGTAATTACCAGGTCAAGGATGTTGCTACCTCTACTGGGGTTAAGAATGAGCTGGTCCAGGGCATTGGAATTAATGAATTCCAGGAAATGCTGGGCAAGTGTATTGGTACATGAGTAGTTTTTCCAGTTAATGGAGGGGTAGTTGAAGTCACCCAGTATGAGAGTGTTAGGCTGGACCCTAATATTCTCTGAGGTGCTTAGGAACATGGAGTGTGAGTCTTGGGACATGGTTGGGGACCTATAACAGGCTACAACCTGAATCGCAGTCTTACCCAATGTTAGGTGCACCTGAAGTATCGCTGATGCGTTATGTTGGGCTACCAGTCTGGAGGTGTACGCATCCTTTATTAATATGGAAACACAACTGCCTTTGGAGCTTCGGTCCAAGTTCTGGGGCCGAAAGGTGTAGAATGAGTTATAGCCTGGTAGTGCAGGGGTGCTTTCTACTGCTTTGAACAAGGTCTCTGTTACAGCTCAAATGTCAATGCTCTCCATTTTAAGGAGTGCTTCGAGTGAGTACATTTTGAGATTTAGACTTCTAGCATTGAGAAGCATGACCCTCAGATTGCATTTGTTTGTAGCTGTTACAGTGGTAATTTGGTCTTTGGAACACAGCCTAAAAAAGGCACTATAGGGGTGGCAAGAGCCTTGGCCAGTATCCAGAAGTCCAGAGTGACAGATTCAGGCTATCTCTGGCAAAGCATCAAGGTCTGTCAATCATGTCATCCCAGGCAGACAGCTACTGGATCCCCTTAGAATGACAACAGAAACTTAGCCAATTGTTGAAATCAATCATTTTTCTGTTTGTACTTTGGTGTCATTCTCTGTGATGGCAGGACGCTGCTCAGGGCTAGTGTCATACCCGCCTGTGCTACATAATCCGAGAGCTCCTCCATGTCTCTTTTCATGTAGTCTAGGAGATATGTCTCAGGTTATTCACACCCACATATACAATGACAGAGTCATATTTGTACCTGTTGTTGAGGGACCTTAGTGCATGCATTATGTAGTGGATCCTGGCATCTGACAGGCAGCTAACTGTTACTTTCTGCTTATTCAGCCTAGTGAGTGGGACATCAGTGTGCCTCACTATCGAGTCACCTATGTCTAGTGTGCTGGGCATGCTGTTTTGCCTTAGGGGCTTTGGTTGAGTGGCACACTCTTTAGGAGAGTTATGCATCTCGTGATTAGTGTTGTGTTGTGGTGGTCGAGTGCGTTTCTGCCTTGGAGTGATTATATCTTTCTGGAAGATTACTAATGAGCTTGTAGAATGGTTGCTAGGGAATCTTTCTTCCACTGTATGTTACTCTTTGTGTCCTGTGAGATTTTAGATGCTGGAACTGACTGACCCATTTTCACAGACTGTGGATTACCATACCTAGTGTCAAAATGGAGAAGACTTTTAAGGTTATCTGCCCTCAAGCTGATTCATTTTAGTAAGAAATATGCATGAATCTTTGGAACAGACTTGGGTTTTGTGCCAGCAAGGTTGTTTACCTTGACATTCTCACTCTTTTAGACCATTTACTACTTTTCTTAACACTCCCCAACATGACTTACTTCCCCATGGGTTATTGTTGAAGTACTGTTCCATCTTCCTCTATATTTTGCCCATCTGCTGTCTAGTGCTAGTTCAGCTGCTATAGTTCATGCTATGATATTGTTTCCTGATGTCATTCTGCTTCTGAGTTTTACAATGCTGATTTGTAGCTCCCATACCCTTCAGTCTGTTTATCAACTCACTGCCTCTGATCTTCAGTTATTTAATCTCATTCTTTATGAAGATGACCTTGTCCTTTACAAATTCAGTCCAAACTGTAAAACAAAACTTGAAATTTAAAGCTTACACTTTACAATGTACATTCCTGGTTGACTGGAAAACAACTCATTGGGACCACTGAAAAATATCAGTTCCACGCTTTTGGGCACAACCCATAAAGTAATCTAACCTCCACTACTACCCCACCTCCCATCCAGCAATAACCAATAATATAACAGGCCCACTCCTTCAGATATCAATGTATCACCTTAAATAATACCCTAGATATACCTCTCTATATCACAACTGTTAAAACTAAAATACATTCACATTTCTTTGGATGTCATAAAGTATCCCACCTCCTCACTCCAGAAGGAAATATCACATTGGTATAAAAATCCTGCAGCTGTATCAAGACCACAACTTACCAATGATTACATCTGCTTCCACAAAAATCCTCAGAGAACTTCAGACAATCTCTGATAAAACATGCTGGTTCATCCCTTTCTCACACAAAACTGAGTACCCTTGAATCACTCTAAAATGAACCAAGTGATTCCCTGCAGATCATAGAGAAGACTCTCACATACTCTGAGTTATGCACAAAATCCAATGCAATTACAATAGTCTTCCACTAACTTGCAGGCAGTCAGTAAGGTGATCCCCTTTATCAATGTCAGTCTCAAGCCAGCTACAGACCACACCTTCTCTTTTTCATCATTTCTCCATCCTTGGGCCCAAGTTATGGGACTCACTGCTAAGGTAAATCCACAACATCTCACAATATAGCAACTTTAGGTAGAACTATTAAAATTACTATGAAAGAAAGACTGCTGATCCTGTTTTACAAAGTTACTTATGGCCAAGGCTTATTTAATCTCAGTTTCTCTTCTGTCCAGTTGTATTCATATTGTTTCTATGCCTCAAACACATGAAATGATAATTGATAAATTAAAGAATACTCTGTGCTTAGACATATTTTATGAATAATCCTAAAGTCTGGCCTTCTATAGATGTATATATAGTTTTAGTCATTTGAACCTGTCTGCTACTATTTTTTACTTAAATATATATGTGAGACATCTGAGGCATTTGCTTCATATTTGTATGCCTCTTCCAAATGAAAGAACCAGTTGTATATTATAAAGTATTCTAAGTCTTGAGGTAATCAATAAGTAATCTTTAGGTATGTTCATACATTGTTTAGCTTAATAATTACTTTGTACCATTTTGTTAATGTATATATAAGATGTTCTAAATATTCTTGTAACGTTGGCTGTTCAATGGTCCTGTGTTGTAAATTCTTTATAACATTCTCTCCTCTGATATTTTAGTTGTCACTCCTGAGCCATGGCAAAAATTAGGTCACCTAGGATCATTCCACGTATAATATGAGGTCTTGTTAATCAGTCCTTTAACTTGAGGTAAATAAACATGCATTTATTTAAATGGAATATGATGAAGATAAATTTGTTGTATTCTAGTGGCAAAAAATAATTTACCATATTAGATAAATTCCTCTATTCTGCAATATATGTGATGTGCTGTTAGGATGAGAATTTGGAGCACAAAGGGAAAGACTACCTACATGGGTTATCTGGCTATGTGAAGCCCCCCCCCCCCCCCACCCAAAGATAAGAAAAAGGAGAAGGTAACTTAAAATGCTTAAAAAACTGTTAAATTTGTTTGGAATGCTGCTGCAGCTAATTTACTTTGGTAAAGTGGAGCTTGATTAATGTGCCTTCATTAGTTTCCATTATAATCAGCTAGACCTAGTTTAGGTAGCACCTTACACCTAGAGAAACCTAAACCATTTCTGCTTCTTTATATTTTTCTGAGTGGATTTGATCTTTATCTTGGGAATCTCCAAAAAGGGCTCCACTGCACATAACAAAAACAGGTTAGCCAAAAGTATGCATGCAATGTTTTCATTGCTATTTAATTTGATTTAAAAAAATTATGACACCCTTTTTAAGTACCTACAAATTTCTTTTGTTACACCGATTCTTTGTTGCTCATCAAAGAAAGCAAAAGGGTAAAACATTTTTCCAAATAATATGACATGCACTTTGTTTTATTCAAACTGATATTCAGATTATGTTCTATTGACCAACAAAGAATGCAGTTCAGTGTGCCCTGAAGCTTGTGTCTACTATGTTTAATACAGTCAGCTTGCTAATTTTGATATCATCTATATACTCTGAAGACAAATTGAGTCTTCTGAGAACACACTTTCCACGTAGCTATCAACAGGACTAGTCAAAAATAATTGCGCATGCCACACTTTGTCCCATGAGCTTTCTAGCACAATATCTTATATATTTTTACATTTTTTTGCCCATAGAGTTTTGAAATGTTGCAGTTTACCTGTATACAAAAGAATGATAATTGAAATTGAACCTTTAAGTAAAATCAAGTTATTAACTTGGACTCAAAAAATGTTCATATTTCTAGAACAGTAAAAGCTATTGAAAGGTATAAATATAAAAATATTGCTCAGAATTCAATATTGTAAATTACAAACACAGACCCTACTAGGGGCCATTGAAGAGTTTGCTAATAAACTAGGCTCATAAATCCTACAGCAAAACCAATTGTCAACAGATATTTAAAAAAAAACTCAAATACAGTTAGCATTTCTAACTTGCAAAGGTAGCATGATTCAAATTTTCCAGCCCTGTAATGAAAAAGGAAAGAAGGACAGAAGATCTGGACTGAGGGACAAAAACAGTTTCTTTTGAAGAAAAATATGCAGCTGAAAACTAATAAGTAAAGCTGCAGCTAGGACTTCATCTTTATGACTTGTATATATATGTCAACATTAGATTACCTCACAGTAATCTACACCCAAATGAAATGTTTTAGTCTTTCCCTGCATGTAAGGTGCTTTACTCCAGTAATCTGCCTGGTGAAGATGTATTTCATTCATTTGAGTTTCTACACCCTTAACTATTCCCATCCTATACCACAATTTTTCAAAGCATATGCTTGTTTCTAATATTCTGACCATCTCCTGACCCTCATTCTTTACCTTAATCCTACCTGTAAAAAAATGTAACCTACCACATTACTTTTATTTAGTATTGCCTGTCTAGTACATGCTTTATTATTGTATCTACCTCTCTGTACTTATTTAGTATTCATTACGTATTTCATGTGTGCTTTAATACATGCTGTTGTCTTGTTCATGTATAATGTCTTAATTTTAATGTATCATTTGGAGCATTTCTCCCTGAGCCTCCACTGAAGATGGGTTCTTGACCCAGTCTGACATTCCTAGTAAACACATGTTAAATAAATAAGTAAATAAATGAAATGATCTGAGAAGAACTGAACATGCAGAAAAAAGTTCTGTGTTCTAAAATGGTTCTGACATATACCTTGAATAGAGGAATTATCACTCTTTCTTCCCTACTTGTAAGGCAATGAATGATGTCCCTTATTAAATGCAAACCCAATATATATATGGCCAGCAAATAGATAAAGGCTCCTGTGACACGAAATAAAAAGTATTTAATAAGTTCACTCGACCACATGCACAGGAACCTGTGCATGTGGTCGATGTTCCGTATTAGGTCATAGCACTTTCTCAGTATACTCTTTATATGTTCATCATATTTTAAATAGTTATCTAACATAATTCACAAGTCTCTAATTCAGCTTTCACTAAGCCAAAATATGATTATCTAATGTGTAAGGATATAATGGGTTATCAAGCTTTTCTTTGAATTAACATCCATACTTTTTAAGATCACCAGATCATAAGCTGATCTAAATAGTCTTGGAGAATTTTATGATCTCTACGATTAGTGATGATACCACCTACCATGGGATCACCAGTATATTTTACTAAGCCAAGGGTTTTTATTATTATTATTATTATTATTATTATTATTATTATTATTATTATTGTCATTATGATTATTATTATTAAAATCCAGGCATAAATAAACCATAAAGGAAGGGCCCCAAAATGGACTTTTATTTATTTAGCATTTGTTGGCCATGAAAGTCTGACTAGGACAGAGCCTATTTTTAGCAGAGAACCAGGAAGAAACATTCCAGATACATGTCTTTTGAATGTAGGAGGAAACCAGAGTACCCAGATGAAACCCACGGGAATGCAGGGAAAACATGTAAACTCCACACAGAAGACACCCCAGCTGAGAATAGAAGTAGAGAACCTCTTGTTGTGAGGTGACAATGTTAACTGCTGTACCACTGTACCACTAGAGCACTCCTGGAGAACACCAGCAGAATTATTTATAGATTCAGGAAAACAGTTCCTAATTTTAACCTTACATTTTCTGTACTTTAACCAATTTGACAACCATCTCATAATGTATGTAATTATTTATAAGTGTAGTCATAGTGCAGGTGTGTTGCATTCATTCAAGTTTCACTATCTGAGAAGAACTGAACATGCAAAAAGAATTACAATATTCTAAAATGTGTCTGATACATGCCTTGACATTAGGACTTAGGCTTGGAACTCCTTATCTGTGTCAGTCAGATTAATTCCCTCCCTCCCATCCTTCAAAACCAAGCTGAAAGATTTCCAAGGCAAAATCTGGCTGCGTTCTTGCTCAAAACCAGGATAAATTATATTGATAAATGTGAGTAAATGCCTATTCATTGCTTACATCTCCTTACTCGCCCTTCTGTACTCACTTCCTTACTTCTTTCAGTTTCTATTCCCTGGCTTTCACTCAAAATATGCCATAGGCCCGCTTTTCTCTCACACTGTATTGCAATTCCTGTTTATATTATACTAACTTATGCTTTATTTCTGTGTAAACTGTCTAATTTTCTCTAACTACTAAATCATTGTCATAAGACTTGTATCTATTCTTAACCAATGTTTTCATAATATGTCTGATTTGGTGTAATTATTTAAACTGCAGTTGCTTTTTGTATTATTTTTAAAGACTGTAACACTATAGTAATATTTTGGAGCTTTTCTTCCCGGGCCTACGCTGAAAATGGGATCCTACTTAGTTGGACTTTCCCAGTAATCCAATGTCAATAAATAAGTAATAAATATAAAAATAATGTTAAGGTGTCTTAACATACACATAAGCCCCACATGACACTGAACTGATGGCTTTGCAAAATCAAGATAAATAACATTGACCAAAAGGGACTCATTCAGGAAGCTTGTAATATTTTGATAAAAACATATCAAACTGGTCAAACAAGTGTGGCCATATCTAAAACCATGCTGAAAGATATCATTATACATCACTTAAAACATTTACATAATAAACAAATAAAATGGATGGGTCTGCAACTGTCAAAAGCAGAGCTAGTCTGGGAAGGCCCCTTCCATATATTAGGAATATATCTGCCCTGAATGAATTTTAAAATAGTAAAACTAAACATGGTAACAAGTTGACAAACAATGTTACTTACAAAAGACCCATTAAAATTATTTGATCCAGTTGCAGCATTGGGTTTGATAGATTCTGATGCTCTGCCTACAGTACCAGACAAAATAGTTGATGAAACACCACAGACATTTTCATCCATCATCCATGCTGAGTTAACAATACTTGGGACACCAGTAGAAAAAAAACACTCAGCAAATACATTACTTAGCTAACATCTTCTTTTAACCAGAGGTTTGATACCAAATCCATACCAAAGTGCCTAAAGTATCTAAACACTGCCTTACAATTTTTCTTTGAATTTTTAACCCATCTTATTTCATAATTACACCTGGCTTACCTCTTAAAATTGCCTTTGGTTCTTGAATACCATATTTTGTTAGCTATACTTGGAGCTTTATTTTTCCACAGATGCTTTCCACTCATTCTATTCCTACTTTGAGAGAGACCATTTCACCACCAAGGAGGTAGTTTTTCTAACACCTTTATCATAAATCAAAGATACAAACTTATCAATCAGCATGTCTAAAAAAATTATAAGATATATCCCATTTTTACCTGCACTTTTACCTTGCATTAAGTTCTGCAAATGCCTGACTGTTACACCATGACTGATAAGAACAAAATCAGCTTTGTAAAAACTCCTAATTTTGTATTCTATTTCAAAACATTTAACTGTTTCATAGATTAGGACAGATGAAATACATAAATAATGAGAGGTTCCTAACCCAGGCTCTGTTATTCAATTGGTAGTTTTTGCCCTGCTTCTGACTTTAATCACGTGGATCAAGTTGTCGCCTCTTGAAGCTTCACTCATTATATGAAAATACTTGAATTTTATACTATCCTCAATTATTGTGTTGATTGAGTTTGAGTTGATGGCTGGTACACATCAATCAACACCAGAGCTATTAATATCCCCAACTATCAAATGTTAACCATGTTAAAAAGCAACCTTGCATAGTATTACACAGCATAGCATCAAACCCAGGTGAGGAACTAGGAGGTCTGTTGAAAAGAGCAAAGTCCCACTTAACGAGCTACTGTGACAGCTAATGTTTCACAATCTGTTACTGACATCAGGCTGTCTGAAGTGACAACTGAAGACACATAGATGTGCTTCATCACCTCCTTCTATTTGTTCTGAATACATGATGGCCTTTACACCCAGACAATGCCAAAGGAGGATTCCTGGTGCAAAGCCAAGTTTCAGTAATAAGAACAATATTGTAATTCTGACCTGCTAATGTAGCCTTAAAATCCTTCATTTTGTTACTCCGACTTTTAAAGCTGGTCAAAAAGCACGCAAGTATTAATTTGAATTTTGATTTATTTCCTACACACACATTTTTGAAATGACATAGCCAAAAGCTCAAAGTTCCAAAACCAGCAGAAGCTCGAAATTCAAAATACCGAAGCATGGAGATGTCGAATTTCCACTTTCGCTGGTGCGATGTGTGGATGTATCGGTTGAATTTAGGTAAGTTTGTGTGTGTAAATGTGTCGGTTAGGGGCTTTAGTATGTGTGTAACTGTGTGTTGTGACTGTGATCTGTGTGTGTGAGGGACTGTAAGATGTGTGTGCGTGAATTTTGTTTGTGTTTCTTGTTTGTGCAATCTCGGAGTTAGAATATATAAGTAGGGGGTGTGGGGGGCACAGCCTCCCACATGGGAGGTGCAGGGGGGCTTGCCCCCCTGCTTATCTATAGTGTAGATGCATTTATTTGATTGTGGGAGGGTTGTTTGTTTATGTGTGTACTGTATGTGTAGTCTAGTTTCGGCATTTTGAATTTCGCGGTTGTGTGTTTTCGGAATTGTGAGTTGTGCTTGGGTTTTCGGCTATGTAATTTCGAAATACTGAATTTTAGGATTTCAGTATTTCGCGATTACATGGTGGAATAATATATATATATATATATATATATATATATATATATATATATATATATATGTTTTTGTTACTCATTTACCAAGAATCCTATTACCCTGGTACCATAGGTGAGAACTGACTCAAACAATCTTTCCAAGTTATATGGTTTTCCCAAACAATAATAACTTTCCAAGTTATATGGTTTTCCCAAACAGTTGTTGTTGTGTCTTTTGGCTTTTCCTGGTTAGGGATCACCACAGCGGAACTCCGGTCCGCTAATGATTGGCAGTAGATTTTTATGTGCCGAGTTGCCAACCCTGACGCACAACCTTCAACGAAGGTACACCCATTCACGCATGTCTCCACACAGAAGACGCTCTAGCTGAGAATCGAACAGGACAATGTCTTACTGCAAGGTGACAACACTACCGCAGTACCACCACAGTAATAACCAGAATAGAATTAAACAATAATTCTCTCCTATTAATATTAAACACCCTTCTTGATTTCCTCTTAAGCACACTATAATAGTAGGGTGCTGGAAACATGTCACTGAACAATAGTTTAAAATCCAAATAATTGCTTAATGAAATAATACTCTTAACTTCATCTGTAAAAGCCTTTAAGTCTGTTTGCTCCACATAAATATTCCCTGCAACCATGCTGACTAAATTACATCTATGTTAAATAAGGCAGCAACAGATCATATAATCTGCAACCCAGGAGATAATACACAGTAATAAGCCTATGATTAATTCTGGGAAGGATGTCCTTCAGCTCCCTCAATACAGGGGACATGGGTGCCAGGCCCAATGTAAACTTCCTATTCCCCATCCACTGGTCTAGGTTATGCTTAAACTTGTTAATAGACAAACTCATCTTCACATGGATGGGAAGCCTGTTCCACAGAAGGGGCAGTCTCTGGGACACATATCTGTCTATTCAGCATGTTCTGTTTAAATCACAGACAAAATTCAGGTCCCTAGACCTTATATTTTCAGTACTATTTGACTTATGAATATGTAGGAGATTCATAAATGTGGTGTTTGCAGATGCCTTGTATGCCAGGGCTAGACCACCCCTCAGCAATCTATAGGAGACTGAGTAGAGGGAAAGCACTTTAAGGTGCTTTGCGTAACGCAGGATTTTTTATACCTTGTATTCTTTTTGTAAGGAACCTCTGAGGATGTTCCAAATGCCGCTTAAGCCTGGTCAGGAACATACGAAAGGAAGGGTCCCTATTAAATGAACGAAAGTTACAAATCCCATATGCTCACATGAGTGAAAATGCCGCAACTCGAAAAGGTTATTGTGGAGGACTGCACCCCCTCCCCCCACGCTAAATCTATATTCCAACTCCAATATCTCAATTCAGTGAAGAAAGGGCAAATTTCCCAATCTTCACTATATGGCGATGAAAAAAAGCAACTTTGAGTTGCGGCATTTTTGCTCATGTGAGCATTCAGGATTTGTAACTTTCGTTCATTTAATAGGGACCCGAAAGGAAGCATTGTACTCTATGACTGGTCTGATAAGGGCACAGTACAGTGGGATAATGTCCTCCATTGATGGAGATGCCATGCCCTTACTTAAAAGTTGCGCAACATAAAAGGATTTCCTCACCACTGTGACAATGTTGTGGTCAAAGGTAAAGCTACTGTCTATGTGCTTACCCAGATCCCAGACCAGTGGGTCGACTGTTAGGGCCAGATTATCAATATCGTTATTAGCTAGGATGTATGACTTCCCACAGGGTGCAATTATGTATTTCTTAGCAGTGAGTTTAAGACTATGGTGTTGGCACCATCTGTTAGTCAGAGATAGACTTTCTTAAAGAATGCTAGTGTCTGCGGGGGAATCAATAACCCCCCAGCTTGGAATCATCTGCAAACTTAATCAGCCATAAACCTTCAGCATTTGCTTCCATTTCATAGAAATAGATGCCAAAAAGGAGCCTTGGTGGACGCTGCTAGTGACTGACATCTTGTTTGAGGTAACCTCATCTATTTTGACCTCCAGGGTCCTATCAGTGAGGCAGCAGACTATCCAGCAAGTAATAAAGGATTTAAAGCTAAATTATTGAGCTTCTCTATAATAATAGGGTACTATATCAAAAGTCTTGGCCAAGTTGAAGTAAGCTGTGTGCAGAATCTTACCATCATCCATACTGCATGTCAAATCTAACTGACCCTCTCAATAAGGTCCACCAGATTCAATAGGTATGATCTTCCTTTAACAAAGTCGAACTGTGATGAGTCCAGCATTTGCAGGTTACCTATGTCCTCATTTATCATGTCCATGATGATTCTTTCCATGGCCTTGCATATGAGGCTGGTAAGACTTATGGGCCTGTAGTTGACTGGTGCAGTGGTTGGACTTCCTTTGTGCAGGGGAATGACTGTAGCCATTTCCCTTCCTTGGGGACAAAACCTGACTGAAAGCTCCAGTTGAAAAGTGATTCAAGTGGACCAGCGAGGTCATGTTTCATGCTATTTATTAAACATCCCGGGATGTTATTCGGTCCCATCAATGTAGTGTTTTTGGCCTTGGAAAATACATTGATGACCTGATCTCTAGTAATGGTTGGGGGGATGTGGTATGTGGTATTTTGTTTGGACTATCAGAGTGGGGAGTTGGAGAGAAATTTGAGTTGAACCTGTCAGCCAAAATGTTGTCAATGACCTCTGGTTCAGTATGGATGATGCCATTTACAATAAGTTCTGCACATTGTTGTGAGTTTCCCCTGAGGTTTTAGACACAGCTACAGAAAGCTTTGTGGTCAAATTTAGCCTCTAAAGTATTAATTGACCTCTTAGCTGCCTGTTTAGATTGGTCAGGGGGCTTTTTGCATGTTTGGCTTTTGTTGCTCCTATACTTGGCCAACATTTTTTTTGTATACCCGATTGTTATTGCAATTCCACCAAGGTGGCTTGTCTTTTGAGTTTGTCTTATTCTTAATATGAAAAGCCTTTTGTTCTTAGAAACAGCACAGTCTACACCTGGCAATTTGACATGGCTCTTGGAATGTATTGTTAAAACTTGAGTTTAAGTTATTCAGAGGAATAGTTTCAGGGCCTGACCCATTTGGAAGTACCTTAGTATTTGTACATGGGCCAGAATTAACACCAATACCCTTACACGAATCAGAAAGCATTTGTATGTAGAAGGGTAAACTCCTCTGTATAAGAGTGCTACAGTCACTTAAGAACGTCAGTTAGATTTGACATGCAGTATCCATAGCCCCAAGTGTACCCCTCTATAACAGAATCATTTCTGACACACGTAATAGTTAAATCTACCTGGGTGCCCATTTCAGAAGTAACCCTGAAAGCACAGCACAGCAAAACTCTTTAAATCTGAAACATTTTGTTAAAACTTAGTAACATTTTTATCAAAACAAATATCTTCCTTTATAATCTCCCCACAAGTTAAATTGTTGAAATTGTACTTTCAATAAGTATTTCTTTGATTATTTCCCAGTCAGTAGTATCTTTACTGAACATACTGCAAACAGTGCATTGTGTTAAATGACATCTGCTTACCAAATCCATAAGAGAACATTTGTTCATTTGGTGTATAATGCTATTCAAAAACAGCCAATACCCCTAGTACTGGGTAGTCAACATAAAGACGCAACAGCTTCCTCGCATCCACTTGTACGAGAGGAATTTGTATGTGGCTGGCTGAAGCAGCCAATTAATCAAAGATGTTACCTTAAACCCACCTCATAAAACAGTTCACAGTACATGAGGGGGAACTGAAAAGAAAAGGTAAATATCAACCCTATCCCTTAAAAGGACTCTCACAGGAGATAAGTAGAAAAAAATCAAGCACTTTTTGCAGTCAGTAGTACTATTTCACTTTCCCTTCACACTGGAATTATGAATCAAGAAGTCATGTGTGCAGTGGCACCATTCATTTGATGACAATTATTAATCCACACTTTAAAATTAACACCAATTGCAATGTATACCTAATTTTTTGAAGTGTTTTAAACAATTTCAAATATCTAATTAAATGACAAAGCTAGATACATGCTGTGAGCAGCAGTGTTGCTAATTTGTAGCTTTTATATCAATCTTGGTAATTTGAGGGTTAATCAGGGAAGTTAACACAGTAGTACAACTAGTGTTTCTTTGTTGTACTCTAGTATGTCTGTGGTGAAAACAAGTAATTCAGAGACATACAGGAACCACATGGGAAGCTCATTAGTGACTCATTTGCATGTCTCTGAACAGAACACTTAACTAAGATGGAACAAGTGCTATCACACCTACCTATGCAGCACTGGTGCGGGCACCTACAGCACAAACATACACACATGCCATTTTAGTCACACAGACATTTGGACAGTATCTCACATGTACACACGCACTCACATACACATACACACACGTATGCACACACGCATGCACGCGCGCGCACACACACACACACACACACACACACACACACACACACACACACACACACACACACACACACACACACACACACAGTGCTGAAGGACTTACTTCTTGCATTGATAATGTACCCACTGCTACCATATGCTTGAATGGATGTTCTGTATCAAATTATGGTGTTCACCTATCAGAGTTTTGTTTAAAATAGTGCAGTTAAACTTGTCTTTGAATTGTTCTACCACACTAATTCAAGCTTGGTGTTCAGCCCTTTGGTAGAGTGCATAGCCAGTTTAACTTAACCACACCCCTGGACTACCATATTTGAATAAAAAATTATCAAACAGTCATCGTCAACCCCCCTTTTCCCATTTTCTACATGAGGTTGGGGTGTTTTGTTAACTGTGGTCATCTCTTTCTATTCAGTGCCACAATCCTTCCTTCTTCGACATTTATCCTTGACTGTCAAAGATCTTTGCTCACACAATCCGTCCACCTCTTTGCTGGATGATGATGATGATGATGATGATTATCAAGCAACTTGTACCTCTGTTGCACTACAGCGATCTCTGAATCACGCCCTTTTAGCATGCTGTACACCCCTACTGAAAACAAGATTGCAAGCTCATTATGTGTTTCTGATTAACACAACATTCCCTTTGACTGATTAGTCAGACATTCACACATTTACAGCAATAAGAAAATTGTGATAATTTGGTAGTCAAATCAGTAAAGCAGTATTTAAGAATATCAAAAAAATGAATATCTGTATAAATGTATAATACAGATATCATGTATCAGCAGCAGTTGATATTTTTATCATCTAAGCTTTACACTGGTAGCTTCTAGAAGCTGTACATAATGTAGTTTTTCAATTATTAATGTAAATATAAAAATATTGCATACTTTCAAAATGGGTGTCTAAAAAACAGATGTAAAAATCCTGAATCATTGCTAAAACACTCTTTAATAATTACAATGGGGAGGGGGCAATGCTATGAAAACTAAGCAGCATCATGATATACAACAGGATTTTTTTCTTTTGTGCTGGCTTGCATACTTTGCTTCAGCAGTAGGAGAAGGTCTTAAGCAAGCAAAGGATCTATACGATTTGTGACCTAGACAAGGACAGCAGATATTGCTTTCGAGTGTCCACATCTAAAAAAATCAATTACATGTCAGATTTACTTTCATGTAAGACGATATACATAGTGATGAGTTATTGCTTTAGCTAGAGGTGCCTCAGACTGTTTTGCTACTTCCCTGGAGTTAGTTTGAAACGTAAACTTACTTCTTTAAAACTTGATTGGCATGAAACAACCACCATATAAAAATATTAATGTGTTTATGCGTGTATCTGTTTTAACTCAAAAGGTTGAATATTCACTTGATTGACAAGTTTTCATAGGTATAAAAAAAGATAATGTATAAATGAGGGAATGCCGATTTGTGTAAATCATTTATGGTTGAATTTAATTTTGTATAACGTAGGTAAGTATGAGTGTGCATGAAAATTAAGTCATGAATGAAAAAGTGTTGGTTGTGAAGATTTGAAAGACTGTGTTCTAGAAGCTGTTGTGAGTATAG
>NC_056727.1:415620934-415823434 GCF_019279795.1 Protopterus annectens | reverse complement strand
AATTACCTTTTTAAAAGCGGTTGCATGTTTATTTTTATAATTATTAATTTCTGTAATTGCATCTAGTTCTAAAAGGTTGTTCATGCTGAGTGGAAAAGGTAAGGTCTGCCCCTTGAAAACTGAAAAGATGCTAAAGAACTTGGTGAATACATTTTCTAAAAGAAGAACATATGAGGAGCAGTAGCTTATAAATGGCAAGAGTTCTCAGTGAGGAATGAATCTACAAGCTGTGAAATACAAAGTCTGTAAAGCATTTCAGCAGAAAACCCTAAAATATTGTGGCAGTATGGAAAAGGGCCTATAATAAAGCATACAAAATGGAGCAGTGCATTAGCTCAGGAATTATTAGCAAATATAAAAGCAAGCTCTCCACGGTTCATATAGCTGATGAGGTCCCACTTAATATACAGTATGCAGTTCTGAAGTATTCACCTTAAAAGATTGTAACAGCTGCAGGTATCTAAAAGGTTCACTGTAACATAGATTCTGGGCTGCTTTCCATTCCAGTATATTATTCTAGTCAAAGATGAAGTGTGAAAGTAAAACTGGAAACATTCATGGACAACAGTGAGATATGCAAGTGCTGTCTGTCTACAAAACACACTCTGCTTTATATAACCTGCAGGGGATTTAATCTCATCTATTGTCTATATTGCCCTTCGCCCACATTGATATTTTTAAAATACTACAAGTGGCAAGTCATCTAACATTTAACTGAAATTAGCTGGTTTAATATAGAGTGAGCTACTGTTTATTTATTTTTATTTATTTGTTACTATTTGTTCATCAGACTAGTCCACTTATGCATTTTTAGCAATGACCAGAACTCAAAGAGTGGAAAATTAATTATAATCTTACTAATCAGTAATATATGGTAAAATTTAATATGTAAAGATAAAGTTATTCAGTTCTATTTCTATAATCCTTGTTAACATAGCCAACAAAAACACTTCATAACAATTGCACTTCAGAGCAATTCTAGCAGCAAGCACTCTCTCTCTCTCTCTTTCTCATTCTCTCTCTCACACACACACATGCACACACACACACACACACACACACACACACACACACACACACACACACACACACACACACACACACACACACACACACACACACACACACACACACACACACACACACACACACACACATTGATTGGAAATTGATGCATCAAAAAATATACATTGACTCCTGCTCCACCTGTAACACCTAAAATAAGCATTTTTGCAGAAGACCAAACTCCTGCACCCCCTTGTTGCAGCCATGTTGCCCGTTGCCCCACAATTTAAATTATATTGACTACAGGATTGTACAACATTACAAGTAAGGGGAAATCACCCTTCCCTCACTGTTCTGCAATCACGCAAAACAGTATCTGAGACAAAAATAATGATAAGTACCCCCAAAACACAACATAGTCCCCAAATAAAAATATCCATCTACCTTGACACCCTAAAACAGTGCTATAATCTAATGTCACTACTAGATTTAAATAAAGTAAAGCCTCAGTGAAGCAGTAACAGTGTACAATGTTTCAGTTATCATTTAATTTGATTAAACTGTCACTTATACTGGAATAACTTATATTTTTATATCTCTATATCTGTGTACACATGCATTGCTATATAGCTGGGTGAGGAAGATAGTGATGAAAATGCATTGGCTGAGATAGATGGAGAATGGCAGGTAATAGGTTTAGACATATCAATATATAATACAGTCTCAGACAGAAAGGGATGGTAGACATCTGAAAGGTTGGAAGATTTGCGAATGGACACAGGCATGCAGAGGGGGATGGGAAGGGTTAGACAATGAAATAAGGGATGGAAAAAGACACACAAAGGAGGGAAAATACTAGGATAGAAGTAGGATACCTTCTCAAGGATAAAGTTTTGAAACATTGGGTCATGTATTCTACTCATTTCTTAATGAGATAGAAATTTATTCAGAAATGGGAAGACAAAATTATTCCAACTGCACACACACTGTGCTGCACTCACTAAGACATGCAGGACTTATAGCTGATGCTGCCAAATGTAAGCTATTAATGACATAATCCTGACAGGCATGTGAATAGGAGACGATATTTAGGTCTAAAACAAAAAAAATAGAAACTTTTAAAATCTGGCCTGAACTCAGTATGAAAACAAGTGAAAATAATCATAGGATTGTCAGGCATCTAGAAAAATTAATACCCAGCCTAACCCATGTTCCAACAGACCTTACAGAAGGTGCCTATCCAGAGAAAATAGACCATAGAAGCAGATGGGAATTTTAATTAGCTGAAAGCTAACTTATGCTCAGATCCAAATTCTTCATTAGGTATAGTGTTAAATTTGAATCGGGGTTGGGAGCTGTGTTATATCTCAGAAAGTAGGTGGTGAGGAGCACCCAGCCTGCTTCCTATGTAGAAAAGTTAAGAAAAATAGTCAGTAACAGAAGGAGAATATTTTGCTATTAAGAGGACATTAACTTTGATTGCAGTATTATTATTTATAGTATTATTTGTTGGAACGTAGCTTTAATTTAGTAACTGACCATGCTCCCCTGCAGTGATTGTACAAGCAATAGGATGAAAACAATTATTAAAGTAAGTTTTGTCACTACAGCATTTTTATTTCAGCATTAGTCACAGGCCTCGCAAAAGCCACAGTGTGCATGACTTATCCTAGTCACCTAACCCATTCATCTCAGAATAGAACTGGGGGGTCTCTGTTAGGAGTGGGTGGTCAAACTAGCCCAGTGGTTATTTTAGTATGAAAGAAATCCCATATAAATTCAATATACCACAGAACCTTGTAGCAACATGTATGCATAGTATAATATGATCCTTCTTCGTGTAAGTTACCATGCACTCTATAAGCACTTACACGAGTGCATGGATCGTGCTATCCCTAAAAGAACCAAGATTCTATCCTCCAAAAAAAAGAAGCCAATCTGGTGGCCCCTGCCATAAACAAACTCTACAAAGGAAGAAAGAAACTGTTGCAAAAAAGGGAAAAACCCCATGATTAGAGGAACTCCCTGGTCAGCCTCAGTAAGAAGCTGAGATCCTTCATAAAATCCTCCAAAGCTAGTTACGACAACAAAATCACCACTGATTCTAAAGACAACCACAAAACATTCTATAGCTATGTCAAGAATCTCAATGGCAACACTCAGATCTGCTCTGAGTTACAGCACGATGGTACTAAATATACAGAACCAACTGATATTGCCAGCATCCTGGCAGATAAGTTCAGTGCTACCTCCCCCCACCCCCTAAAAGGCCCATCTTTATACCAGAAGAATGCAAAGTTCCTGTAATCGCAGCTGCACAGGTAGAAAACACACTCTCCAAAGCCAAGAACACAGCATCCGTTGGACCTGACAACATCCAGGCTGTGTTCTGCATGAATTACAGAATGAACTGATACCCCACCTAAGCACCATGTTCAATCATAGCCTCACCTCAGGCTTTGTGCCCACTGAATGGTGCACAGCAACGGTTATCCCACTCCACAAAGGGGGAGCCACCACAGACCCTGGGAACTACCGCCCTATTAGCCTAATGAGCCTGGTCTGCAAGGCCATGAAATGTATCATCGTGGAACGTATAATCAAAGACATTGGTAATCTCCAAACTCTGGATCCCACCCAGTTCGGGTTTGTAAAAGGTAGATCATGTCTCCCAAACCTGATAGACTTCTTTGAAGCGGTCACCAAAGCCATAGACGAGGGTAAGGTAGTTCACACAGCCTATCTAGATCTCACTAAGGCTTTTGACATCATTCCTCACTCTGGATTTATAGATAAACTCACTAAACTAAGTATAAATCTCTACGTCAAAAGATGGGTTGCCAACTGGCTCACTGACAGTACCCACACTGTGAAAGTAGCAGACTCCAAATCTGACTTCAGACCGGTGACAAGTGGAGTACCACAGGGTTCAGTCCTGGGTCCTGTCTTGTTTGGTATCTACTTTTCTGAAGTACAGGCTAACACAGAAGGTCTTTGGTTAATGAAGTTCGCAGATGACTGCAAACTAGAAGCTATAATCAAAACTCCCAATGATGTGGACATCCTACAAAATGGCCTCACTGAGACAGCTGCCTGGTGTCAAAGCCATGGACTCAAGCTCAATGCCAAAAAGTGCATTGTCATCTCTTTTAGTAAAAACTCTGTACCCATGAACTACCACATATGCAGCAGTCTACTTAATGCTGAATGTGTGATAAGAGACCTTGGGACCCAGATGGACAGTAGTCTCTCCTTTGATAATCACATGGCACACCTCATCATGAAAGGGTTCTCATCCAGGAAAAAGAGGTCATTGTTCCCCTCTACTTGATACTCATTAGACCCATTATAGAGTACAACACCCCATTTGGAAGGTACCTCACAAGACATCTACAACAACTGGAAAGGCTGCAGAAATACCTCACAAAGAGGATTCCCGGCCTCAAACAGATGCCCTATGCAGACCGTCTGAAAAAAACTCCAGCTTTACTCGGTCGCATATTGCCGACTCAGAGGTGATCTCTGCCTAACATACAAAGCTATGTCAAACCCAGAGCTGTTGGACATGCTCCACTTAAAGAAATTCCAATCCCTCTGATCTACACGCTCTAGGGACCTAAACCTTGTCACCACAATAAACAGAACATGCTGGAGGGATAGATTCCTGTCCCAGAGACTTCCCATACTCTGGAACAAACTACCTATCTATATCAAACAAAGCTCCTCATTAGCACTCTTCAAGAAAAATCTTGATGATTGGATGGGAAATAGGAAATTCATCCCAGGGATCACCTGCTTGACAGGGGCACAGGAAAATAATTTTCTTGGGTGGCGAAAGCCAGAGTACCTTTTTGGCTAGGCTTATATAGGCCTTAGGGCCAATAGCCTAGTACCTACCTATGAACCTATGAACAAAATTCGAATCACATTAGAAACACTGTTATAAGAAGGGATGGAAGTCCACTATTGTTGAGACATATGTAAATCATGGTGAGGGATTGGCCAGGGCATTGGGTAACTCGTGGGATGTTTTAGAGCCACCTGAGCTACCAGCAAGTCAAGCAAATTGGAACTTGGTTATTATTTATTTATTTTACACTTGTTCAACGAGATAGTCAGACTAGGCCAGGAGCCCATTTTCAGTGGAAGCCCAGGGGCAAAAGCCCCAAGAACAAACCAAACATTTAGTAACAGATTAAATGATTGAAATAGTAATTACAGTCAACAGATATTTCCGTGTACAGATTAAACAGTATTTCCAAAAAAGATAGGCATTAAGCATTATTAATAAAATTGTTAACAAGTTTACGGAGTTACAATGTATACAGATTTCCACAGTGCTACTAATTTTTTTGTATATGCAAGCTATACTCCTGCAGCAGAGTGAGTTTAACATGCAAAAGTGGTCAGTGGAAGAAGAGATTTAGTAGGAGTGTACTGTTAGGTAATATGAAGAGTGGGGACAGAGAAGGTTAAGAGGAGATTTAACAGGAGGTATCAGTTAAGGCAAAGTGAAGAGAGAGGAGAGACAAAATTAAACTTCTTATCCCCAAGGGGGAAACACTCAGGAGTGCAGTACCCCATTAATGCTGAAGTGCAGTGTCAGCAATCAAATTCCAGTAGTGGGAAAGGAACCCACAGCCTTTTGGTCTTCTTGCACCAAAGGCAAGGACACTATATATTGCACCACTGATCCTGCATTGAACATGCGGCTTTCTGTGATTGCAGAACAAGCATATTGAAGAAGTACACCTTATAGCATCAGCAGGTTTAAAATGGATTATTGACAACTGTGCAGACTACACATGTCTAAAAAAATTTTATAAAAAGCCAACAAAAGTGTATCACTCTGGATATGTGAGCTAGACTGCAGGTACAGGTGTACTGACTGTCAGAAGCTCTGCCACCATAAAGAAATAAACAGAAGGTTACAGATGAGGAATTTAAAATTGTACTGTGCTGCACTGTGCATTTTATTTTAAAATCATCTTTACTGAATATCTTAGCTGTTCATCACATACTCCATATATTAGGGATCAGTGTATCTAAGATAAAGGGAACTGCTCTATGTGAAACTATGAATTTATGATGCATTCTACTGCTTTGGCTATAGAACAGCATGAAATGGAACCCATCTGAAAAAGAACAATTTCATTGACCGCACTTCTGTGGCTACTATTGTATAAAACTGGCACTTGCCACAGACTGACCTTTTAGCACAAGTCCACAAAGGACTTGGCTAGCATTTATTAAGTGTCAGCACTAACTTTTAACTTTCTGAACTTCAAAAACACTCAGGATGCAAACAAAATCTTAACATGCAGGGTTTACAGCATTTTATAAAACTGTCAATATTGTCAAAGTCCTACAGAAAGAAATTCTGTGCACACATACTTTTGAGAATGTCACATTGGGTTAAATGACACTGTGTATCACAAAAAGCTCTCCATTAGCATCATTGCAGTTATTTTCATTACATCATATATTCATCCTTCAGATAGATATACGTATACATATACATATGCATATAGTGAATAATATATATAAATACACACACACCCATATATATATATATATATATATATATGTGTGTGTGTGTGTGTACGTGTATAGATAGATAGATAGATAAATAGGCAGATAGATGTTTCTATGTATCTGTCTGTCTATCTGTCTATCTATCTAGCTATCTATCTATCTGCCTGTCTAGTATACTTTTAAAGGTATATAAAGTGACTTGTGTATATAAAACTCTCACAGCACTTTAGTCAGGAAATTGGAGGAAATTAATCACTTAATGAGAAGTTGGGTGCCAGTGGTCCTTTGTATAAAAGGAGTTTGCCTGGTAAGGACAAACCAGAATTATATAATAATAACAATGATTTGCTAACCAGGTAGGCCCACTGAACTCACAGTCCCTTTCAGGGTTAACCTGGAAGCAATATCTAGTAAAGTGACTTTCATAAACTCAACACAGTTGACAAATGAGGGCTGAGGGAATCAAACAATGTACCATCGGATCTACAGCTTGCAACATTAATCTTTGCACCACCTGCCAGGCAAAAAACTGAGTAAAAGATCTAGAGTCTTTAGACTTAATTCCTTTTTATCCTCATTAAGAACCTGTGATTGGCTGTCTTGAAAAACTCTTCCACTAGACCAATCAACTTAACCGTGCACTAACCACTTCCTTGTCATCCTATACTAACATGCTCAAATCAAGAAAAAAAGGGTAAAGTCCAACCTAGTTCACTGGCTAACACAAGATACCAAATGTAACATGAGACAGTGAGACAGGCATGGAAAGAGCCAACTACTAATATAATCCCATCTAAAGCTGTAATCAGCAATTTGCAATTTTATGTGAAACAAAAAATATAATGTAATTCATTAACTTGATCAGATGTGGTGGAAGGGTCTGTTCCATTAATGCTGAAGAGAACACCAGTGACAAAAATGTAAACATTGATGTAAACGCTACAAATGGAACTTTTCTTATGGAATATAGAGCTTAGTCAGCATTATATGTATTAGAACCATCTAATAAAGGACACTCTATTTCTGGAAGGGAAGGAAGGCTGAGCTTGCTAGACTCTGCAAGCATGTTTTTTTTATTTATTGTCATCGACAGAGCTATGGTGACACCTCTGTGTGAGGATACAGATACCTTTCTTGATTTAAAGGAACTTAACTGGAAACTTAGGCTGAATGGCGCAGTGGCACCTGACCTAAATGATTCTGTTCCCATGGCAAGTGTTTTAAAAATCAGAACAGTTACTGTTCAATTTTAACTATTTTATTTATTACTTAGCATTTTATTCTAGGTTTCATTAAACATTTGTAATGATGTGGTGGTTTAACGTAATTTTATAGTATTATTTTATAGCACTTTTTTACTATTTTCTACTATTTACCATTTGTTTTTATCCAATATGGAGTGCAATTTTAATATTCGTGAATGTATTAATTTATTCAGTTTGTCAGCCTTTTATTGGTGGTCACCCCATATATATTGTGGTATGTTTGGTTTTACCAGAATTACTCTGATGAAGTCTGTTTAAGAAAGTTTGAAGATGAAAGCACTCCGTGTTTAATAAATTGTGATACAGTTATAACAGTGGTTTCATGTTATTATTTTTTTTTTTTGCAAGCATGTTACCACAGTGAAAGATCCCCTGGTATGTGGATATAAGACTGTTTAGAAACAAAAGGCAGAAATGATATGCATTTATGGTGATAGAAAATAATATTCCTTAGCACATGTAAAATTCATAAATTTCTAGGAAAGCTTTCACATCCCATAGCTGTAACCCATAACTTGATTAATTATGTCACACTAAGAAATGTTTTGTTCCATTTTAAGGCACTGTAGAAACATAAGTTGAGGGAGGATCCATCAACACAGTGTGGCAGAATAATACCTAACATGAAAGGTGCAAGACATCAGCTTGATATGCCCGTTCAGAATAAGAATGAGTGGGGCAGCAAGACAGTGACACTCTAACAGAGATTCAGAATCAAATCCTGAAAAAAGGGTTTATCATGGAAGCTGTGATGGTTTGAGGCATTGCCAACTATGTCAGGAGAAGTAGGGCAGTGGATGTGTATCTTATGCCAGCACACCTATCTGGAATTCAGTAAAGAATTATATGTCATTTGTATATCAAACTGATTTGTACACATGCTTGTGTTGAAAAATGTATTTGTAAAGTTGTTTGTGTTAAAAATGCACCATCAGTGTGCCCTGCTGGACAGAAAAGAAATATACATGCATATCTGACTGTACTGTATTGTAACTGATTAAATGTATACATTGTAACAGAGAATACTGGAAGAGAATAGATTAAGCTCAGCTCCAGCTAACTTTGAGAAATACTAACCAATTAGATTACTAATTTAGGCCATAAAGCTTATATCTTACCCTTCTCAATGCATCCAGAGGCAACAAGTCTGTAGTAGTAAGTTTCCTGCATTGTCTTTGGGGGTGAAGTAATTGCTATTCTGGAAGGGTGAAGGTTTAAAATTGTTTTATGACTTCCAGGAGCTGCAGTAGATCTTAGCAGGGCTCGCTATGTGTGTATTATTCACACCTAGGTGCCAAATTCTGGAAGTTTCTAGCAATCAGGGGTTGCATGGGAACCAGAAGTCAGATGACCAGATGTATGTGATGCCATTCTGTAATCCATCATTAAGTCTCAGGGAATTGTGTTTTTCAAATCCGACAAGGAAGGACTCTCCACCTATTTCAACTTGCCTTGCTCTAGTAAGTAAACCAGAGAATAGAAATTCTTTAGATCAGTCAGGAGAATATAGTGAGATTAGTTAAGTACTGTTTTTCCGTATCTTTGTGAATTTATACATCTGTGTTATTGTAATATTTCCAGTGACTGAAATGCTGGAGTTTATTGTAAATAGATATTCTGTATTTTCAAGTTCATTTATTATTTATTATTAAATATTTTTAAACTTTTAATTGTGACTAGTCTTTTAGAGAATATTTTAACCTTTAGGAGTATTCATGTGTATTTGCTGAATCTGTGGCCACTCCTTTAAGCCTTACTGCAGTGGCCAAAAACAATCTTTCGTGTTAACATTAATTTCACCTAGTATAATTGGGTACCTTGTAAGAGCCTGAGAGTAGCTGCTTTGGAGTGTCTAGTGGCAGTAACTACCTTATAGCCTGGGCAGAAGGGGGCATGGTTAGTAAACCTGTGGCAGCCTTTCCCAGATAGGTGTGTGTGTGTGTGTGTGTGTGTGTGTGTGTGTGTGTGTGTGTGTGTGTGTGTGTCAGTGTAAATCAAATCTCAAAGAGAGTGTGTCAGCTGCTTGGAGCAGGGATACGAAGCACTGGTTTGACAGAGAGGATGTTGGAGGACTTGGGTTGGACACTCGGCTGAGGAACCCGTCCTACAGCTGTGCCAGTGGGGAGTTTCACTGGGAATCTGCAGAGAGACAGAGGACCCAGCCTCCAGAATGACTGTGTTCCCTGTGTGCTCTTAAGGGAAATTGTGCTTGATGAAGAGAGCTGCATCTGGAAATACTGGGTATATCCAGTTTTGTTCCAAGTGAACATCCCTCTCCAGTGCCAGTGCTGAGGGTTCTGGTTCCTCGATTACTGTCCTAGAGTGGAGACATCAAAAATATACAAAACTTACTAGAATTTAGACAGTAAATATGATCCTGAGTATTGCCAGAAACTGTCATAGTGATGGAATAAGACATCAAATACTGTAAGAGATGCCCACATAAGAACTGTAGATGAACTCATAGAAATCTTGAAGCAAAAATTATTACAAGGAAGATGTCTGCACAGAGACTGATACAAAGTGTTAGCACAAAAACAGAGAGGACAGAAATAGAGGAAGAACAGTTATGAGGGACTGTTAGAGCAAAGAAAGAGTAGTTAATTTAACATTAAAAGTGTATCAGGAAGTAAACTGCAGAGTTCTGAAGTAATTTCTTTCAAAGTGAAACAGGAAGGTGAGGAACATACTCAGATGGTAGAGAAGATAAATGAAAATAACATTTGAGAAGATAAATGAAAATAACATTTTTGTCCAGAACTATTCTTTGTAGGGGACACAAAGACAAAGCTATACTACCACTGTTGTATTTTTGGGAGAGGAAGCTACATCTTACACCACAAGACAAGCAAATGAAGAAAGTATCCCTGATTTAAAGGACATGTAGGTAAGCCATATAAACTTTAAAAAACACAATGGGAAGACAATGCTTTAAGCAGAGTAAGACAATATAACAAGGTTAAAGGGAAAAATAGTGAACAAAATATTCCAATTATTTCAAATGTATATCTTTATTTAAATGATTATCACTTGTACAGAGTATGTAAAAACATAGAGGATAGCTTACACCAATTGGTAGTGTCAAAATCTTACTGGGCACTAGTAACAAAGATAGCTTACACTTGCATGTTTGGGGGGGGGTCACTTGAGGGTGGGCAAATCTAAAGCAAGAGTGCTTGACCATTTTCTTTTGGTCAGGTATAATGAAACAAAAAATAGAGACTCTCTGTTCTTGTCCAGAGTTTCAGAAAACTGACACTGTCCTGGATTTAAGAATTCTTTGATCCCTGTTCCTATTATATAGAACCATTTCAAACAAGAATGCCACCAACCTCAATTGAACCAGTACATTCCAATCTAGACTATCCCCTTTCTACTTGTCAGCTATAACTAGGAAGCAGGTTGAAGAATTACATAACAAAATTCTACACAACACCATACCATTTATCCCATTCACATTAATATTTTGAAACTGGATGCAAAATGTCCCCCCCCCCATTTTAATAAACATCATCATTCTCACCCTCACAACATATCAAGCACTCAGTTTCATTAAACATGCCACAATCATCCTTTGGACTCAAACATACCATTGTAAAACTGCTGGCGACTACCGACCTATAACAAACATTGCCTGGATATTACTTAAGTTCCTCATTTGCAACCAGACATTGAACAGCATCATTAAATATGACATACTCTCCTAGATTCAGATAATAATAAAGCAATACACCAGGTGCCTTAATGTATAATAACTAAATCTATACCAACATGGAAACTGGCACACTTACAAGTGCCATATATGTAAATGTTAAAAGAGCCTCTGGTTTTGTTAACCATAACATCCTTAAAGGAAAATTTAAACAATTTCAGTTTTCCAGTGAAGTCTGCCTCTGGTTCACTAACCTCCTCCGTATTAGACAGTTTTCCCTTAGCACTAAATAAATCCATAAACTATGGTGAAGAGGTGTAGTTTATGTGGGGCAAAGTGGGCAGCTGCCTTGAGCAAAATGTTTTAGTTGACACAAACAGTAAATGCAGATTGATCTTTAGGGCATTAATGCTTCTATTGCATTAGACATGATGAGCTTTAGCTCTCCATTTATGATATACACTGTAGAAGCCAGTTGGCCCTCACGTATTACAAGACCTTTTTTATAACTCCTCATGTTAAAAAATCAAGGAGCACTAGATCGGGCCATGATATTGGAAATGCTAGCCATGGCTCTGCGATCAGGAACCAGCACTTCAGGCATCCCTCGAGACATGGTACTTGTACCACTCCACGCGATCAGGAACCAGCACTTCAGGCATCCCTCGAGACATGGTACTTGTACCACTCCACGCGATCAGGAACCAGCACTTCAGGCATCCCTCAAGACATGGTACTTGTACCACTCCACGCGATCAGGAACCAGCACTTCAGGCATCCCTCGAGACATGGTACTTGTACCACTCCACGCGATCAGGAACCAGCACTTCAGGCATCCCTCGAGACATGGTACTTGTACCACTCCACGCGATCAGGAACCAGCACTTCAGGCATCCCTCGAGACATGGTACTTGTACCACTCCACTTTTCTCTCTCTTTGTTAATGATTTGCTTTGGAATTTTTATTAACTAAACTGCCTATTGCATGTTGATGATATTTTCATTACTAGGACAGCTAACAATATTTCTAAGCTTCAAAACATTCTGCAAAAAGAAATTGAACATCTCTGGACCTAACTACTTGCTAACAGGTTAATACTAAACACGAAAAAAGTTTAATACTAAGCAAGAAAAAAGTACCATTGTGTCATCTGGCACTAGTAAAAGGGTTGGTAACATCCCTCCATTGTGCATAACTTACCCACTGAGTCTTCTTTTTCTGTTTTTTTAATATCACAAAATACTTAAAGAAATTTTGAACTAAACATCTATTTCCTACCTCATATCAAGCATCATCTCAACAATGTCTACACTCAACTTAGAGTAGCATATATAATATCTTTAATTCTCACATTAGAAGCTAGATTATCTATTGCACTGAGTGTACCTCCAGTATGACTAGATTATGGCCTTCACATTGTAGATACCCTTTCTAGTCACAATATGGGCATACTCCAAACGACTAAAGATACAGACCCCAGATTTGCTGACCTCAGCCTTTACAATGAACAATACCTCAGTAACTCAAAATTCAATTGGCTCCCAGTCCAAGTCAAACTATGCATCCTTCCTGACACACTCAGTTTTAAATTAATCAAGGACAACCACTGACCCCATCTAAGAACTTGTTTCTGCAAAACTCCAATGGCACTGTCATAGCTGGACGCACATTTACTATAATTAAAGATGAAAACAGATTCATCAAACTTTCATTTACAGCTTGAAACTCATTTCCAGAACACATCAGAGCTGAATATATCCTTTAATGCTTCATGAAACAACATATAAAGCACGTCAAACAAAGCTCATGGTGCACTTTCTTTGACACCCACGGATCAAAATCAGCCTTGCACTTTGCTAATACTCCCCTAATGTAAATACTTCACTAAAAGCTGCTAACTTTTCAACTACGTCTCTGTCTTCTTTCTTCCCCTTTTCTCTTCTTCTCTGTTGTCAGTTCTCTGCATTGCACATTACTCCACCCATCACCTTTTATTCCCAGCCTATTGTCTTGCTTTACCCTTTCATTGCATCTGACTTTACTGCTGTCCTTCTGTCTGACAATATCTTCATGGTGTAATGTCTCTCTATCATTGCAGGTGACACTGTTACAGATCCTTTCTCTCAGATGGGCTTCCATAACCTAATGTCCCAGTACTAACTAGACTTCTCCCTCTTTTTTGTCATGTTTTCCATGTATATGAAAACATTTGATTTTTATTTGACACTGGAATGTATTCTTCATATTGTTCAGTGTCTCTGTATATACATTTGCATGTCCATATACTAAAAGTATTATCAAGTACTGCATGCCAAAACTATTGGCATATACTAAATGTTTGTCTTGCATTTCTTCTATTATGCTGTGTAGTGTCTTCAAGGACCACGTCATACCTGGAAAGGGTCCTCTCACCAGTGCATTTACCCAGTTAACAAATGTATAAATAAAATATATTGATATGGATATCTTATGGCCACTCATGAAATCTAGCAATAGGTTCTCAGTACATACTAGTAACAATGGACTATACAAACAAAATTTCCAGAAGCTACTGTTATTGATGTCTAATACTAAGGCTATTGTCTGAGAATTGCTACTGCTATTCTCTAGAGTGTGTTTCTCTGAAGAGATACTTACTGATCATTTTCCTAAGAGAAAAAAGGTTCTGTCTCACGTTAGCCAGTCCTGCACTTCAAAACAAATCACAAAAACAGCAAAAGAAGCAGACTGGAAGACTGCCTCAATGTGCAGGTTTAAAATTATTTAATCCAAACTTAAAACTCAATATAAAAAGAAAGAAAAATGCATATAAGACAAGTTAAGCATTCACATCCACAAACAGATGCTTCATCAGACCATTACGTAACTGCTACACAGAACTGATTTAAAGGGTCTATATAAGATATTCGAATGCTTAAAAGTTCGAATCACTAAAGAATGAACTTTAGTGATTGAAAGCTTAAATGTTCGAATATACATATAAATTAAAAAACAAATAAATAAATAAATAAAAAGAAAAACTAGAGGGTGTAAGCAGAGGGGTAAGCCCCCCTGCACCCCCCACATGGGGGGGCTGCATCCCTCACACCCCCTGCTACTTAAATATACCAACTCCAAGATCGCACTACAGTGTAGGAAATGGTAAATTTTCTGTTTCCACACTGTAGCACACTGAAGTGCGATCTCGGAGTTGGTATATTTAAGTAGCGGGGGGTGTGGACCCTTTACTTTTTCTTTTTCTTTTTAAATATTATTTTTATAGATATTTGAACTTTTAACCGTTCGATCACTAAACTTCATTCTTTAGTGATTTGAACTTTTAAGCATTCGAATATCTAATATAGACCCGAGTAAACATGCAGTTAAGCTATATAGCTTATCAAGAATTACTTATGCAATTTCCTGGAATCCAAATGAGCCTTTAAAGAAACATACTCATTATGACCATGGCCTTTGTCAGACTGCAAGGTAATGGTCCAATGCACTTCTACCTGCTCTGTCTTATTCCTGGCATCAACCAAATGTCTATTAAAACTCATTAAATGTATAACCTGAAAGGCAAATACATGATCTGTACCAATACTGCTAATATGCTTAGCTAGTACATTTGTAGTTACTCCCCGATGGATCTCACTGACATGTTCACATATTCTTTCTTGGAGAGAGCGGTTGGTCTTCCTAACATAAAATGCTGGACATTTCCTGCATCTGAAGAGACCCTTTGTCCATGGCATTTAATTTTTCCCTACATGTGTTGCATGTAGCTGTAGCAGTGAATTAACATTAAGCAGCTGGAAAGATCAGTGCATTATCTGTAGACAAATGATTTAGTGTAAATCTATAATAAAATAATGAAATTCATAGAAAAGGAACTGATGATAAGAACTGGAACCAATTGTTACTTTACTTACTGTTTGGGATGAGAGGTTCCACAAGCATCAGATGGGTGTACCCTATTTAAACTCCTATGGACTGGGCCTCTCAGAAGTCTGCTGTTAATGTTAAAGAAACTTGGGAAGAAGAGAAGATATCATTTAAAAGTGTACTAGAACACTACATTTCTAAGATAGTCTAAGGCTGGCTATGTCCGTATGAAGGAGCACATACAGAATACTCAGGAGATGCAACAATTTGTTTATAATAATGAAGCCCACCTTAGATAAATTTGCCAAGGGAATCAGGGATTGATATCAGTATCCACTACGAAAAACAAAGTTATAATAAAGTGACAAGGACCTGTTGAAATTATTAAAATAATAAATGCAGTGAACTACAAGGTTAGACAACTAGGAAAAAGAAAGAAATAAACTATAAATCTATCATTTTAATGTTTTAACAAAATGGACAGAAGAAGATGGTTCTGTGGTTAGCTTACAAGTTAAAATTTATAGAGCAGTAACCAAAGAATCTCTAACTGAAGTCCAGTTAGAGAAATCCTTGTCAAAAGTACAAAAGCGGAGCATAAGAATATTTTTACTGAGGACTAGAGAGATATTTTCAGACATACCCTGGTAAGCTAAACAGATACAGCATAATATAGCGACTTTACCTTGAATGAAGACTAGACTGAGTCCTTGGAGTAGACCTGAGTCATATAAACAACTAATAACAGAAGAAATTGAAATATGCTAAGGCTAGGAATGATAGAGGAGTCAAACAGTGAATAGAGCAATCCAGATTCTGTAACAACCTTTGGAAACTGAATAGCATTTCCAAGTTTGATTATTATGCTCAGAACTGAGGAGTTGGTACTGAAAATAGAAAGGCCATGTTCATGACCACACTAGACTTGTCAAAGGGGTATATGCAGATGTGTCATTCACAGTATGTATAAGAAAGCTGCTTACTAACAATGCCATAATCATGGAACATAACATTTCAGTGAAGCTTCCTTTTTGTCAAACAACATACAAAAAGATTTCTACAAAATGATATATTGTCATTAAAGTCAGATTTTCCAAACCAAATGCCAAATATTTGAAAATGCTCATTTGTAAAGGAAGTACTACCTAATGTGCCTTGAAATCAATAACCCTAGCTTTTACTGAGATTAATATGCTAACCAAGAAATTACAAGGAAGTATTCAGTGGAGTCATTAAGGCACAAAATTGAGACATGTATTCTCTACATAGGTCTCAACCTGCTAAGAGGCTAGTGTGGAACACAGACCATAGCAATGTGTGACAAACAGTCAAAATGTGGGACACCCTATTTTCGCACTGCATGAAAAGCATACCTTAACCAAGGCCATGGCCTTTCAACCAAAATATATCATATGCAAGTAATAATACACACTCTCATGCAGACACAGACATTTACATACACACACAGAGGTAGAAGCAAAAATACAGTGGCTCACACACACACACACACACACACACACACACACACACACACACACACACACACACACACACACACATTCACCCTTGTCATACCTCTCAACTGCCCAAAATGTTGCAGAATGCCAACATTTTTGCATCATATTTTTGGTATGTTCCTCGTAAAATATGTAGTTTCCTAGCAAATCACAGAATGAAATAATAAGACAATGACAGAAATCAGTTTCAAACATCATATTTTTCAGAACATGTATGATAACACAAAACCTGTTATTCTAGCAACTTTATAAGTTTATAATAGCACTATCTAAACAATCGTCATTATATTTGTGGTGTTATCACTGTATTATGTTTGGCTATTGGCTTTGTCCAGCTCTCTTACCCTAGGAGGTTGAGAGGTATTGAATCATACCTCTCAACTGTCCAGATTTTCACAGAATGTTCAGATTTTTGCCTTATAGTTTTAGTCTATTCCTGATAAAGTTTGTGGCTTTCTATCAAATCGCTGAGAATTTAATTAATTAAATAATAACAGACATTTGATTTTCAGTCTTTGCATCATTCAGAAACTACATGGTAACTCAAAACCTTTTATTCTAGCAACTTTCTAAGTTTATAAGAGCAGTGTTTAAATTTTGTCCCTATTTTTGGGCCTTTGTTCGCCATTATGTTTGACTTCGTCCAGACTTCTTGTGCTAAGAGTTTGAGAGGTATGTGTACATGTGCATGTGTATGTATGGAGACAGAGGTTGGGTAGGGGTTGGAACATTTCTGCTAAAAAAACTACTCATTAAAATACTTTCCCTCAACAAACTACATTGTCTCTTTTTATTTCATAGGGAGGTCCAAAATATATTTTCCCCTAAAGCTACATTACACTCATTTCTCTGTCTTGGAGGTAAGGATCATTGTAATAAATCCTCATGAAACCACCATGCAATGATGCCAAAGTCCTTCTTAGTGATTTATAATTTGGGAGTGCTCTTTGACTCTTGCCTCAGGGACAGTTACTTGATTGGTTTGTATACCACAATGGTGATTGGATATGATTGTGGTATATCAGCCAATCAGAAACTGTGTAGCACATCCAATGCTATTCAGTTTAAACAGGGGAGCTGCTATTTGATTGCTTTGTATACCATAATGATGATTGGCAGTAATTGTAATATACAAACCAATCAAAACCCCCTGTAGTGGAGCTAAATCTGTTTAATGTCGATCAGCAAAACACCAGGTCATTTATGGTTGAATGGAGAACATTCTGCATAATCTGAAGCACTTAGCTGCTCAGCTGCTCCATAAAATAGCACGTCACCTACATAAGCTTCCATGGAAGGAATATTTACTTTATTAAAAAAGGCAAACATTCTTTATAACTCCTTAGCACATAAACAGGCAAAAAATAGTTAAGGTTGAACTAATAGGGCCCCTCTCCGGAATTCTGTGCAAAAGGAATATCTGATCTTGCATAACCATTACTTTTAGGTTTCATATAAGAGTAAGTATATATGTCCCTTAATCAAGTACAAGTCTTAATTGCACTACATCAAACACAGCTTCTTCTGAAACTGCATTATAACCTTTCTCTCTGTCAGCTAACCACAGAAAATCTTTAGCCAAACCTAAAACTGGTATGCCTAAAGTAGTCTTTCCCTGTCCACAGCAAATAATACATTTTAGACCCTAGCACTAAACCATGAACCTACAATGAAAGAATCCTAACCAATTCACTGTGAAGACATTTTCATAATCTATAAGCTAAGACCATAGTTCAATAAGGAGATCCATCTTCAGTTAGATGAATTAAATGTTTGCTTACCTTTCCACAAAATTTTACAAACAGAACCATGAGATGATAAGGATAAAATGGAATGCAATCCCTTTGAGTACCATTTGTTTAATTCTTTTAGTTGTTGTGTCTTTCGGCTTAGGGGTCGCCACAGCGGAACTCCGGTCCGCTAATGATTGGCAGTAGATTTTTACGTGCCAAGTTGCCAGCCCTGGCGCACAACCTTCAATGAAGGTACACCCATTCACGTATGTCTCCACACAGAAGACACTTTAGCTGAGAACCGAACAGGACAACATCTTACTGTGAGGTGGCAATGCTACCGCAGCACCACCACCGCAGTTTAATTCTTTTAGTAAGGATCTTATTTTCCAAGTAACTAATGATGTGTAAAAGCTGAATGGAATCTACTTCTCTTAGTAAAATCTATCCTGGCATGTTTAATACAATTGTAGCTCTCAACATAAATGCCATTCTGAGTATTTAGTTGAGTAACAAGAGAACCAAAAAAATTAGCCACAGTATAAGTAGCAAAGTACGTCAAAATTCCTGACCTCTTTGCAACTTCTCAGAAAAAATAGAAACAAAAATAACAGAACAAATTACAAAAACTCCATAATCTGACTATTCTTCCCATTTTTGTTATTGTAAATAAAAAGACTGGACACATTATAAATATTTCAAGCCTAACTGGTTCTAGGAAAATTAATGAATTAAATCTGCATTAATTAGTGAAGATTTGCTATCAGGAACAAAACTGTTTTTGTCAATTGACTTGCTTGTTTTAATAGGGTAGAATTAGCAACCTCTGTTTGAAAAGTAAATGCCCGTTTCTAAAATTAAACCCTTTACTACCTCTAGATACTAACTTGTAATCTGTAGGTAAAGTCTTGCAGTCTTCATCATTTACATCTTCTGGGCATGTACATTCATGTGGTTCAGTGACCAAAAGATAACTTTAAAATCTGTATATATCTTTATGTGGTTAATCACCTCAGCAGAGAAATATGTAGCTTGCCTTTAACTAGGGATTTTTTCGTCTCCCAAATTGATTTTGTCTAAGAAGGCACTGTGAGATATTATTATTATTATTATTATTATTATTATTATTATTATTATTATTAATTAATTGCCACCTACGTGGCTGATACATAAAATGAACTATTATTTTACAGTGATACCAAGTTAAAACTTTAATAGAATTTAAAAAATGGATGCAACCCCAATCATTTAGCAGGCTGAAAATGTCAAAGAATATCAACCTAAATAGGGTGACATGTCCTGCAATAAATAAATATCAGCAGGAAATCATTCACATTCCATCATTTCCCTGAGTGTGCTAATCTGTTCACCTGAAAAGTTAGCTACTCCATGTCTTTGCTGAGTGTCCACCATTAAATCTTCATTTTTGCTTCCTCCTTAGTTGCAGTATCATCATTAGACTCTGTGTTAGTGAACCTCCCTCACACAGTAACAACTTCCACTTTATTACCATATTTACTTTGCTATTGCACTATAACAGGATTACCACCTCCTCCATTGGTTGGGGAAACCATATCAGATTTATTTTTTCTTTGCTTAGTTGCTCATTCTTTGTTAAACATATGGAACTGGTTCACTGACCACTTTTAGCCCTGATGTGGGCCAAACAGTCAAATGCAACCGACAGTTTACAGAGCTTGAAAAGTGAATGATAAAGCACAATTATACAGCTTTGGCACGAAGTAGTTACAGGACATAATCATTTAAAATCTGTTAAGATTGCAAATGTGTGACTAGTTAGCACTGTCATACTCACATGCATTTTCAGTAGCAGCTTTTTATTTGAAGAATACGGTCATGTGATTTATATGTATCAAGTTTTAAATTGCAGTTGTTCCAGATTCAGGCTGTTCTGATAAAGTCATTCTGATGGGTAATCAGGTGAAAATACCAAATCAGTCTGTTATTTTAAATTTATTAAAGTTTGGTAATATTGTACACATTCAACTGAGTATTTTAGTTAAGTATTTAATAACAATGAGCACTGCACTCTTTTGCTCACTGTCAGTTACAAAATCACAGCCCCGTAACCAACTTTTACAACATTTTAACAATCCAGTCTCAACATCTGTCAACTCTAAATAAGTATTTCTTGATCATATTTGAATTTGTCAATAATAACCAAGATGATATCATAGTCCCTAAGTACCGGATCAATTTTCAGAAACGTATTGTTGATATGATAGCTAGAGGGGATATCTTGTGACCAGATGAGACTAATATACATTTTTGTACTTAGTTTTAGTTCACGATTATGACATCAACTATCTGTTTGGGAAAGGCCCCCTTGGAGGATCTCGGTGTCCTCTGGAGAGTTTATAATGATACCAAGTTTACAATCACTTTCAAACTTGGTTAGCCAAAAATCCTTAAAATTAGCTTTGACCTCCAAGAAGTAAATGTCAAAGAGGAATAGCCCAAGGACTGAACCCTGTGCTACACCACTAGTGACAGGTCATTTTGAGTTCTGTTTGTGAGCCTATTTACTATCCAATGACCTACATAGGCATTTACATTTATCTGAGAAAGTTTGTAAACAATACCTGAGTGTGGAATGGTGTTGAATACCTTTGCTGAGGTATAGATATTTGATGTGTCCCAATTTTCCCTGATCCATTGTTCCAGTAACATTTTTGAAGTGGACTAGGTTAAGCAGGCAGGATCTGCCCATGGTTAAACTGAATTGGCTTGGGTCAAGATTTTGCATGTTACAAATGTCATTATTTATTAATTCCATAATGGTTCTTTCCATAGCCTTACCAATAAGGCTGGTTTGACTTATGGGTCTATAATTATCTGGGTCCACTGATGCCCCTCATTTGTGCAGAGAGATGACTGTTGCTGTCCTTCATTCATCTAACCCAAAGCATATTTGGAGTCTGGGTTTGAATAGCATTTACAGGGGGATGAGGAGACAATCTTCAGGCTGGCCAGTAGACAGTCCTGTAGACTAAGTGGCTCCAAAGAAGCAATGCTCTTGGCACTTGTAAAGTGTTTTGGGAGACTGGAGAGAGGTTAGATGTGGGCATATGAGATGGAAGTGTTGGGGAGAGAATGGAGTGTCAGAGCTAAATTTATCATCTAATAAAATGGATATGTCTTCAGGGTCTGAGTTTCTGATATCATTTACAATTAGCTCTGTGCAGTGCTGGGCATTGTTTCTGAGGTTTCTAACAATGTTAATGAAGACTTTATGGTTGTCTTCTGTTTGGGTGGCCATTTTTCCCTCATCCCTAACACTGTTTGATTATCAGGGACTTAATTTCCTTGTTAAGATTAGCAAGAGTGTTTTTTTTATATCTTGAGAGTTACATTTATTATTGCGTAGAATGACAGTTTCTTTCTTTTTCATTTTAGAGGCTACTTATATTTGGATTCCACCATAAGGGTTTATTTTTAAATTTGGTTTTGTATTTACTTCAGAGGGGGGCATATGCATCTATGCAACTATTCACCTGTGAACAAAATTGTGGTGATAAAGGATTCAGAATACGGGGTGAGGCATCAGTGTGAAGGGGAATGTTGAATTTAGCTAGGTCATAACTCATTTTCAGTTAATTAGCATTTGAATAATCTGAATACTGAAGCATTTGAAAATGGAGACAAACCTCATACAGTGCTCATACACAGAGCATAGCATAACATTTTAGCCTACCTCCTTCACTCATGTTTTAAGAGCACTAGTGATTCCTTCTTCACACTTCAGTTATTCAATGCTTTGCTTACTGATTGGATGAGTTAATCTGAAAATCATGGCAAGCAGAGTACAGAAGTCATTTTTTTGTGTGCCATCTCACTGCTGTTTATCAGGAAAGGAGCTCTTTTACTCCAGTCATACTTATATTGCTGTTACTTGAGACAGAGTCATATCAGAATTTTGCTGTAGAGGATTAATGCAAATGACTGATGACCCACTACCAGACTTTAGGCTGGTATGACTGGATAGAGAGATTACAATAGACTTTGTAGAGCTGTAAGTTCTGATAAAAAACTAGGTCAAAATGCATTCCATAAAAACAGAATTTCTCAGCATGTCTGAGGTACTCCATTATATTTATCAACTTCTATTCTACTTCTTCTACGTTCTTCAACAATGGCTTCATGCCTATCCATGCATTACTGACATACATTGCAGGACATGATTCTACAGCTTTCCTAAGAATTCCATTCTGCTCAGCTATGTAAAAACACTTCAATTCACATTTCAGCTTTTTTTCCTGTTCTTCTTAACATTGTGCCAGTTTGCTCTCATGTAGCCTGCTGCCCTAAGGTACTGTACACTTGGGAATGTGCTGGAGTATTTGATTACTTGAATGTTTCAGACATGTCTAGGTGTAGCCACTTTTTCTTACTACCTTTTCTTGACCATCGTTAGACTGTTTGGCATAGGTATGAGCAATACATGAAGATTGTTATCACAGAAGCAACAAACTGTTTGTGAAACACATGCATGACAAAAATAAATAAAGATGTTTTCAAATGAGGAACAAAACTCGTGAAAAATGAGAAGCAACTAAGAACAATATCCAAACACACCCGTGGAGACAATAATTCAACTGCTGCAAAAAGATGGTAAAAGCAGGTTTAATTCCCAAACGAATCCTTTAGCACAGAGAAAAAACACAGTGGAGACAAGCGCCTGGACAATTCCAGGCTTTATCAAGTCAGAGTAAAAACAAACTGTGAAAGCACTACCTATATACCTGAATCACATGCTTAAATTGATTGTTAATTAAACAAAACAAGCTAGTAGAGAATAATTTAAAGACATATACCATTTCCTTTTAGCTTGTTACTAAAAGTCTATTGGGATGTAAATGTTTGTGTAAACCAAAATTGATTTCATATACAAATATATTAAACATATACTGTACAATAACACATTTTCTTAAAACATTACATTTAAAACTTTAAAAAAACAACATTTAAGCAGTATAGCATAAAAACTGTAATAGACAACAAAATGTTGTCTGTACACCAAACAACCAAACTGTTAGCTACTGAATTTGTTTTATAAAATGTCAACCTATATTAAAATTGTGTGTATAAGCTATAATCTGGCTCTTCTAAGTTTGAGAACTGGCCCTATGCTTAGCGTCTCATTCATGCCAGGTATACTGCTAGCATCAAGCCTAAGCTGCCAGATTAATTCCTTAAATGATTCCCAGTCTCCACCCCTACTACTTGATGAACTTGTTCAAGCACCATAAAAGCAAGTTTGAAATTAGGGCAACCAAGGGAATGTTTATAGAATACTATCTTTCTTTTACCTATATCATAGATATGCTCATATATGCTTCTAAAATTCCTTTCAGTTTTTCCTATATAAAAGCGCCACAGGTCAAGCAATACCCAATGTATACCACACCTTCGTGTTACAAGTGTAGTGACCGTGTGGTTTCAAGTTTGTTTTACGTGCTTTAAGATATAGATGGTTACTATTGATAATAAAAGGGCACTGTTTGCCGCATTTAAAGGTGCCATTCCTTTGTTGAGTTGTCATACAAGTAGTGATATGTCTTTGCTCAAACACCTCTTTAAATTCCTCTTTTTCTAACAAAAGCTGGTCTCTTTGGAATCAAGTTTTAATTCATCATTGGTTTGTAACACAAACCAAAACTTATTGATTGTGTTCTCTATCTCCCTTGAATTCTCAGAAAAAGTATAAATAAAATAGCTAGAATTCTCCTGTGCTTGTATGCTGGAGGGCCTTGGGATGGGGATACCAACATCATTGTTCCCAAACAATGGTGTATATAACGAGTCCCTTTTACTAAGAATCTCATGGATAAGGTTATTCACCAAATAATCCGGATAACCTCTCTCTGTAAACATCACCCTAAGGTTGTTAGCTTCAGCAATGAAATCAGGCAATCTGCTACACATACGAGATGCCCTAATAAGCAGACCTTTAACTATTCCTTTCTTTTGTTGGAATGGGTGTTGGCTGTTGAAATGTAGCAGAGAATTGGAAAATGAAGGTTTTCTATAAACCTTGGAGTATAATGCCATTGATTGTGCATCTCTAAAGATTGCTACATCTAAATAATGAAGCTCATTCTCACTGATTTCATGAGTAAATGTAAGGAAATCAGTGGAAGAATTGATATATTCCAGAAAACCTATTACTTGATCTCTAGTGCCGTCCCAGATGATACAAATATCATCCAGGTAACGGCAATAAAAGTGATGTACTGTGCCCAAGGGACTGGAAAATGTGCACCTACTCCCATCTATGTAATACATTGGCATATAGGAAGCACCCATGGCCACTCCCTTGGTTTGTTTAAACAATTCCCCATTAAAAACACATAACTGTTGTTAAGAACAATATTTAACAACTCAGAAGTTAAGTTAATGATATTGCTACTTAGCCTGGTTTCATGTTTGAGAAAATCAGTAAACCATTCAACACCAACACTATGGGGTATACTCGAAATAACTCCTTAATATCCACAGTGATCATTAATGAAGAGGTGAGGCATTTTCTTTGAAAAAGTCTGAGAAACTCCTGAGTCTTTTATCACATGGGTCATGGCCAGGGTGTACTGTTTAGTGACAAAATCTATAAATTTAGAAATAGGTTCCGCTACCCCACCTGCACCTGAGACAATTGGTCTGAATGGTAACGGGCTGATGCCTTTGTGGGTCTTAGGGATTCGGAAATAATAGGAACCCTGGGTTTATTCACTAGTAGAAAGTTATAAAGCTGCTCATTAATAGCTCCTTGTAAAAGATAATCATATAATGTATATTTAATCTTAGCTAGGGCTATGTTATACTCATTACGGGATATGAGACAGTATTGTTGGTCATCATGCAGCATATTATGTATACTTTCTTCATAGGTGTGGTCATACATAAGTACAACACCACCACCCTTGTCGGCTTCATTACCCTGACATGTTCCCTGGATAGCATTGAGATGTATTCAAGTTCTTGTTTAGTTATATTAGATTGCTGCATGTTCAGAGAATAAAGGAACTTATCACGCAGTTCATGTTCCACTAGCTCCTCATACAGTTTCAAAGGTTGTACCATGGGTGGATTAAATGTACTTTTTCTGTTAAGCCCATTTGAGTTATATACTGTGTTTTGAAAAAATGTTTCAAATTTAGTGCTCTGGTAAATAATTTAAGATCTACCAGTAAGTTAGCTAAATTAGTTCTGTGGGAAGGTACAAATTGAAAGCCTTTGGTAAAAATACCAAAGGCTATAGGGTCTATTGAAACATCAGTAAAGTTATAAATGCTGAAGTTATTCATTTTAAACACTTACAATTGACTGCATCCACTATTTGGATGCAATCATAGTATGCATCCAACTCAACCAAAGGGCATGGAGCAGTAACTGAAGTTGGATGGGGCTTTGTCATAGCTTCCTACGCTTATTTGTTGTTCCATCTGGCCCTGGCCTCTGTGGTTTGTACCCCCATCCCCGGTTCTCCCGGGATAGTGAAAATCCTGATTTCGTTCCTTTCTATCTTGCTCCTATGTGGAGCTTCATTATAATTGCACTGAAAAACTTCATCAGTTCCGTTATCATAGGTACTGTTGTATCTACTATTATTTGTTGATTTGTTGTAACAGGATATGCTATCTCTTCCCTATACTCATGCATATCTCTCTCTAGTTTCTTGATCTTTCTGGAAATGATTTTAGAACAGAACTGGTCAACTTCATCAAAGACTTTGTTAGTCATGTTTGACCATGCCAAAGTCAGTGTCTGAAATGACAGTGTTATGTAAATTATTTAATTCCTCTGTAAGTGCCCTGGCCTTCTTTTCATATTCCTCTATCATAACTGTTAAAACTTCAAGTCCTGCTCTATCAAAATACTACAAAGCTGTTTATATTGTGCAGAGCCTTGTTTAACAAAATTAGGAAATTTAAAGCGTAGCCCCTTAGGGATACACTTAGTCCTGACACATTCTGACAGATAGTCAATCTCACATTGATTACTTTTTAATGCATACAGCTTGTTTTAAATGCTGTAAAATCTGTGTCAATAGCCACTGAGTTGACATAATTAACAGTACCTTTGTTAAAGTTAAAGGGCTGGTTCGCCCAGTTTGCAAAATCAAACTCTTTCATTTTGTCTTTGGCTTTTGGAACGAGCTCCTGGATTACTGTTGTTAGAGAATCTTGTACTTTCCTGGCCACATGGTTTTCTTGAGAAACTTCAGATGGAATCCTAACTCCATCTACCTCCTCCGTAGACCGTTGTATCGGTGGAACAATGCTAGGTGCGATATTAGGAAGAAGTTCTTACGCCGTCTTTGCTTTGTTGTTTTAGCAGTCCCTTAAGCTCAGTTAGCATGTCTAACACCTGGTTAAATTCGTGTTACAGGGAGATTAGCGCCTGTTTCCTGTAACAGGCGGGTGTAACTGCAGGGTTGAGGTGGTCATGATACCAAACAGGAACAAAACTCGTGAAAAATGAGCACAGAGAAAAAGCTTTTCGCCTGGACAATTCCAGGCTTTATCAAGTCAGAGTAAAAACAAACTGTGAAAGCACTACCAATATTGTTATTGTACAGTATATGTTTAATATATTTGTATATGAAATCAATTTTGGTTTACACAAACATTTACATCCCAATAGACTTTTAGTAACAAGCTAAAAGGAAATGGTATATGTCTTTAAATTATTCTCTACTAGCTTGTTTTGTTTAATTAACAATCAATTTAAGCATGTGATTCAGGTATATAGGTAGTGCTTTCACAGTTTGTTTTTACTCTGACTTGATAAAGCCTGGAATTGTCGTCTCCACTGTGTTTTTTCTCTGTGCTAAAGGATTCGTTTGGGAATTAAACCTGCTTTTACCATCTTTTTGCAGCAGTTGAATTATTGTCTCCACGGGTGTGTTTGGATATTGTTCTTAGATGTTTTCAAATGAGGTGGTACCAATTTGTTTTAACTTCTGTATCCTTTGTTGGGTGGGTTAGTCCCACTAAGCTTTTAGGGGGCAATGGCATCAGGCAACTTTCCACATCATTTTTACAAGGCAATGTAGGATCTTTTATATCCACCTAAGCTACCACCAACTGAAGCAGATGAGACCTTGGCTTAATATCTCACATGAAGGATGATACACTCAGGAGTCCACCCTTAGGCTGCATTTCAGGTTCAGCTATCCATCTTCTTGGTGAGTGAAGAGTTCCCACAGCTTCTGCACCAGAGACATGTATGCTATCTGTTGTGCTACTGACACTGCAGGTAAGGGAAATGTAAAAGCTGAGGAAATATATGATGAGGTAGATCTAGTTTACTAGCTAAGGAAATCTAATCATAACCTTCCATAATCTGACGTCATTTATTTATTTTTCTTCCCTAACTTGGTCTTCTCTTTGCTTTATTAGACATGTTACAGTGTATAGAACTGATTTGCCAATGGTTTGAACTTCTTTTATTGCCTAATCATTTCTCTTGTGTGATTAATCATGTAATCCAGACATGAAAAACCACAAAGGAAGGCCTCAGCATGGGTGGTCTTGGCTACCAACCACATGGAGAAGAAATGCCAGTGAGGATCTTTCACTTGATTGTCCTAATTTTTGAAGATACTAGAAGATACTATTGAATTAAAAACTTTTTATCAGTTCCATTAGAAGGCTATGGAAGCCTGCTCCAAAAATATAACTTTCCTGAAAATAGCTATTTACGTGAACACCAGTAAGATCCACGACTACCAAACCATGACGTAGTGACATGGAGCAGAAATCAGGTACCTACTGGAAAAGAATGAGAACTTGAGGAATTGCCAGTGTCATTGCAATCTGTGGCTGACGGGTCTCACAGAACAAGTTTAGAGGACTGATGTTACTTCGTTTTTCAAAGAGAACTTCTAAATGATTTGAAAATGTCACTATTGAATAACATCGGTGAGAGTGAGCCTGCACTTAGGGGCCAACTGCAGCCAAGAAATCTGCACTACAGAATGATCATTTTCAAGCTACTAAATTGTGTTGACTGAGAATTGTTGTCTTCTTTGACTAGAAAGGGAGAAGAGTTTTAACTTTGAGTGGGCCTAAGATGCATCTATGTCAAGATTTTACTCCAACTACCACAGAGGAAAAGAAGAGCCCTCAATGATGCTGATGAGCATTTATGAAACACCCTGTAACACTGATTATAAGGTTTAACTATTAGTCCCATTGGTTTACTGAAGGATATCAAGTCAGAGCCTTCCCCTCTAGCCAACTGCAAAAGTATCGAATGGACAATTAAACAGAAAAGAATACTTCAAACATGGCAAGCCTGCATAGCGAATTGAAAAAAAATGTTAAAAAGATCATTGCTTCAGGGACGTTTGTCAGTGTTCCAGCCACAGGGAAGCCATTCACACTCAGAACAAAATACTGAGGATAACCACAAAGACCAGATGAATGATCTACAGAATCTGCAGTAGAAATATCTTCCGAAGCAATTGTTTGCTACCACTGTCACCAGAAGGAATAGATTCTTTTCCAGGACAATGATGGCTTTATGGAAGTAGGAGGTTCTAAGGATCCAAAGCTGTAAGGAGAGCAAGATGCATCCCAGGCAAAGCAAAATAAGTCTCAGTGAGATAGAAAATGTGTAGCCCCATGCAAAGATAATCAAATACAATAACTAAGTTAAAAAAAAGTGTAGTTTGAAGGGACTTGTCCTTAATCTTATGTGTCAGGTTGTGTTTTTCCCAGCTGGTAGTTGCAGTCATAAAGGGGTCATTCAAAGCTGAGAGTGGAGTGCCACCAGTGCACAATTAACCTTGTAATATCTGAGGGCATATTCATATACAGTGTTGTTTAAGGCCTTTGGTCAACTTTAGTCTTTCATATTTTAGCTTTTATCTAGCTTGCATGTAATTTTTCTTTGTGTCTTCTTATGGATATTTTTATTTTTGGTAATGTTAGGTGATTAAATTCAATCATGGAGCAGTCTAGAATAGTATAGTCTCTTAAAAGAATTAGAGACAATATCTTTAGACAAGATCAGGGTTGCAAACAGGCATAAATATTGCATTTGCAACCTTTGCAGTGGTACTATTCTAGTAGCGAGATGTTTGTAGTCTCCAGAGTGAGGAGGATCATCACTAATAAAGTAGTAGCTAGACTGACTGCTTACTAAAGAAAGGGGATTAGGATGTCATTTACATGCAATGAGTTACAGACTATATGGATCCTCTATCAGAACAACTTATTAAATCACAGCAAGGGATACTCAACCTAGCTCTGACAGGTTTGTGATGGGCTATGTATCAGGTAGACTGGATCGGAAATCTACTGCTTCACTTGCACTTGTGGCATAAAGAGATAAAGCCCTGACTTCAGCCTAGGTGATCAGAGTTTGACTAATGGCTCAGGCACTTGAAGGACCAGGTACAGAGGATGGGTGTGTCCATCATGTAGTGGTTGGTAGTTACAACCTTATTCATACCACTACCATAATTACAAGGCCTCATCTGGAGAGGGGAAGTCCATCATGTGGCAGAGAGATGGTGTTAGGAAGTCATGAACATGGGCACTCAAATCAGTTATGGTAGCCCCTGTCGGCACATGAGAGAGAGGACACACACAGACAAGTGGACATATGTGGCCCTTGGAATGTCACAAAATCTCAATTTATCATCGCAGAAGGGGTTAATCCAAAATAGGAAAATATCATCTCACTAGGATGTCTGCTGGTGAAAGTACCAAGGACTGAGATTGCTACCTGGATTATGGTCACCCTTGGACAGAGTATTGTCTGCCTGATGGGAGGATTGATGGTCAGCAGGCTTGAAGGCAAAAATAATGCAAGGAAAGATAGTGAAACCACAGGCATATAACTATTACCATAAATATCTAGTCATAAAGGTAAAGACTTTTTTTCTAGGTACCCCTCAGATTCTGTCCAAAGACTTGTCTTATTTTGACCCCTTAGTTTCTCTCACATGGGACAACAGCCAGACTGCTCCATTCCACAGAGAAGAGAGTCAGGCAGCAGAAAACATACTAGCCTGCTGGGTACAAAATACTTCCTTTCTCCCCTGACAGTTCATAGTTCCTACTGCAGCTCCAATAATGCTGCCTGCCCATGACAGATGTGTGTCTTCACACATGTAAACATGCTTTCCCTTAATGTTAGTACTAGTTGCATCACTGACAGCATGCACTCATCAGCCTGTGCTCCAGGGATACAGTTCCTAGCTATTCTTCGGGGTGTCACTTCAACAATGACAATCATCTTGAGCTAAGGCTCACACCAGTGGTTGGCTAGCCTTGTCAGTTCACTTGTACCACTCACCTGTACACACACTCTTACCTATGACCAATTTAGAGTGTCCAGTCCATCTATTGCATGTCTTCGGAATGTGTGAGGAAATCAAAGCACACGGAGGAAACCTATGTTACTTCAGGGAGGACATGCAGACTCTGCACAGAAGGCACCCTAGCTGACAATCGAACTGGAGAACCTCTTGCTCTGAGGCGACACCACTAACTGCTGCATCCCTGTGGCCACTCACATTATTAAATATGATATGATCCCATTTTTTCTCCTTCTGTATGTCCATGAAATCCCAAAAATAGCACATAATATGCTACTTTCATATGGCTCAGTTTGAAAATTTGCATTGTCTGTGAACCGTGTGAAGTCTTCTGCCATAGTATTTTACATTCATTTGCTTTCTGACAGTTATTTGCTTTTACTCAATGACATACACAGAAGTGTGCCATGTGACTCCAGTATGTGAAACACATGCTGATCACAAAACTGTAATTCAGTACAACAGGACACAATTTGCTCATGAATCCTAATTTTGGTCTTTTGGTCTTTTGGTGAACTGAATTCCAAGATGAATCAGTTCCATTTCCTTGAAAAGTTCCTTCAGGACCTGTTATTGTGATGGTGAATCAATATCAACTACCTTATAAAATTACCTGAATCTTGTTCAATATAGGTACCTTCTTATTCTGTTTTGATAATCCCTTTCTATTGTCCCACTACCACTCTATATTCATAATGGTTTACTATTGTTTATTCGAACGGAAAAACATTTTCCATTCAAATAAATGAATGGCAATACCGAAAGTAAAAAAAAATACCTTTCACAATGTCGAACCAAATGCTCGATGCATTTGACTCGACATTGTTGTCAAAACCACCATGTGATAGCCATATAGGGGCTGATGTAAATCAAACTCCTATACAGCTATCATGTTTTGCAGGGGGGAAGGCCACCTTGCACCCCCCATATCCCCCCTACTTATATATTCTAACTCAGAGATCGCACTACAGTGGGGATGTGGATGAATTTCCACTCTCTACTGTACCACGATCTCCATGTAGATAGTCGATTTCCACTTATGCAAATTCAGTTGTGCTTTCACATAAGTGGAGTCGACTATCTGGTGCAAAAGTGCTTGTGCATTCGACATTCTGTTTTTCGGCACATTGCAGCCGATAGAATGTCGTTTGCACAAACAATAGTAAACCATTTATAACATGGTATCTATTTCCCTAATGCAGCTCTGTTTATTTTGTGATATTGCTGTGTTGATTGCTTTTATATTTTCCTCTACTTTATCATTCATTGTTCTTTGTTTGAGTTACCTATGAAATAAATAAATAAAATAAAATAAAAAAAAATGGTGTCCTATATCAGATAGTAATTTACATTCAAAGGACTCATGAAACAGAAGGGAAATATTTAATAGTAACACCACCCTTTCCTCAGTAATGAATATGTCCATTCCAGCTCCACTGTATATAGTTAGTTCAGGTGGATTGTAATGCAAACTGGTTGAGACATGGTCCATGTGTCCAATAAAAGCATCTAATAACAGATTGATTGGCCATGCTGCCATATTACAGATGTCTTAACTAACACCTGGGAAATCAAGATCCCTACTAGCATTAGTTATGTTTCACTGTTTTAAAAATTTTAAGCATTTTTTTTCTGTCAAGTCCTTTTCCTTTTCCAAGTTTTTGAATGTGGCCTGTAAATAACCCCATTGTAAATTTCAGTGCTGCTTCCTGTTCTCAGGCGGCATTGATTTCATCCACACCTTCTTGTTTGCCTTTAACAGTTATTGCTCTGAGAACTGCCCCTCCTTCAGTTTTACACCCACAGTCTTTTTCCTGTAGTCTGTCAACTCTCCTGTATTGACATCTCAGTCATGGTTCACTGTGTATCCTATTTCTTCAAGTGCTAGGAATTGCAGCTAAAGGTTATCAGTTCTGAAAGTTTCTATGGGCAGTGGCTGTCATTACCCTCCATTATCAAGTTATATTATCAAGTTTCATTGTATCTTTTGTTCATTCATCCTTACATTTTTTCCAAAGGGGAGGGCAACTTGTTTTTCCACTTCCTAAACAAATTTTCTATCACAGTAGTGTTGCCATTGAGAAATAGGTTGATATATCACTTTTGACTTGATATACCTGCTGTGGCTAGTTTTAATTTCTCTTAATGAAGTATTTAAATCTGCCACTTATGGTTATCACTTTTATTAATTAATGAGTGCATTCAAGTTATAATATAGTTAGCTGGCCATATGTCCTGCCACACAGAGATGCAGTTATTCATTTATTTACATATTTGCCTATGTCAACTAGGAGTTTCCAAATGGGAAACCCTGTTTCATTGGAAACCATGGATCTAACTCAAACAAAAGAACTGAAAGGTCCAAGTTAGTAAGTGAAATTCCATGATGATTGGTATAACAAATACAACTCAAACAACATGTATAAGTTAAACAGTGAGATAACATAAAGATGTTGATTACAAATTATACAGATGGCAGTAATACAACAAATGTTACAAGTACATGGCAGTAATACAATGAATGTTACAAATACAGAGCAGTGATGTCTCGGATAACAGTGCATCAAGACAAACCAATGTGTCGCGTACAAGTTGTTCAGTCATATATTGAATTCCATGGTGTACATTACCTTAACATCACCCATCTCATGAACAGGCAGCACCTTGGAGATTAAGACTGTGGGTAGCCTCACCCATCTCATGAACAGGCAGCATCTTGGAGATTAAGACTGTGTGTAGCCTCACCCATCTCATGAACAGGCAGCACCTTGGAGATTAAGACTGTGTGTAGCCTCACCCATCTCATGAACAGGCAGCACCTTGGAGATTAAGACTGTGTGTAGCCTCACCCATCTCATGAACAGGCAGCACCTTGGAGATTAAGACTGTGTGTAGCCTCACCCATCTCATGAACAGGCAGCACCTTGGAGATTAAGACTGTGTGTAGCCTCATCCATCTCATGAACAGACAGCACCATGGAGATTAAGACTGTGTGCAGCCTCACCCATCTCATGAACAGGGAGCACCTTGGAGATTAAGACTGTGTGTAGCCTCACCCATCTCATGAACAGGCAGCACCTTGGAGATTAAGACTGTGTGTAGCCTCACCCATCTCATGAACAGGCAGCACCTTGGAGATTAAGACTGTGTGTAGCCTCACCCATTTCATGAACAGGCAGCACCTTGGAGATTAAGACTGTGTGTAGCCTCACCCATCTCATGAACAGGCAGCACCTTGGAGATTAAGACTGTGTGTAGCCTCATCCATCTCATGAACAGACAGCACCATGGAGATTAAGACTGTGTGCAGCCTCACCCATCTCATGAACAGGGGAGATTAATCTCATGAACAGACAGCACCTTGGAGATTAAGACTGTGTGTAGCCTCACCCATCTCATGAACAGGCAGCACCTTGGAGATTAAGACTGTGTGTAGCCTCACCCATCTCATGAACAGGCAGCACCTTGGAGATTAAGACTGTGTGTAGCCTCATCCATCTCATGAACAGGGAGCACCTTGGACATTAAAACTTTGTGGTATACGTCTCATGTCTTTACCTAAACCTATATAGACCTCTTGCACTGTTTCTGCCATTTTCTATCAAGATAATTTGTCCATAAACAGATGGTGACAACCTTATCACTTCCTTGTACCAGCAATATTAAGGTTATTTTCTATGACACTTCTACAGATGGTACAAGTTTGGCATTAACACATTTATCCATTTCCTTTCTTTGTTCTATTCTTCAAGCACTGGACTCTCTCTGCAAAAGTTGTTTTCTTTAAGTATGCCAATCCTTTCTTGTTTGGGTATGCTGCATGATGTATAACATGGTTCTTTACCTCCTCTGTTAATGTAACCAAAGTAGAACCAGTCTGTACCATGGTAGACTAAGAACTGACAAAGGAGCAGGAATTCTCCATTACCCTAACCCTCTCACAGTACACAAGCACCCAGCTTATTTTCTTTCTTTACAGTCTCAGGGACAGTCATTATGGCCTTTATGGTCAGAGACACAGGCTTTACAATCTAGCCACCTCTACCTACAGACAGAATCAAAAGGCATAACTGTGACTTTTGGTAACAGTAAGCAGCTTCACATCGGATTCCTGCTCAAGAGACCTGATAAAGCCATTAAATTAATCCTAATATCTCTTCAATGGCTTCATGGCAATTATATGAATTTATGTTTGAACACTTTTAGTACACGGTGGAATACAATATAATAGAATGTACAGTATCTAGTTTATTAAAACATCTTTATTAAACATAACATTTTTAATGGTGACATAGGTACACATACTATAAGATAAAACAAATCATAACATTTCCATTGTTGTCTTCATGCAGTATACATACATGTTCAAAAATCTTTACTGACAGAACCCACACTGTAAAAGTAGCTGACTCCAGATCCAGCTCCAGACAAGTGACCAGTGGAGTATGTCAGGGTTCAGTCCTGGGACCTTTCTTGTTTGGCATCTACTTCTCTGAAGTACAGGCCAACACTAAGGGAATCTGGCTAACAAAGTTCGCAGATGACTGCAAACTGGGAGCCATTATTGAATCCCCAAATGATGTTGATACTCTACAAAAGGGCCTTACAGAAACAGATGCTTGGTGCCAGAGCCATGGGCTCAAGCTCAATGCCAAGAAATGTATAGTTATCCCCTTTGGGAAAAAAACATGTACCCATGAATTACCACATAGGTGGCAGTACACTAAACACCGAAAGTGTGATAAGAGACTTAGGGACACAGGTGGACAGTGGTCTCACCTTCAGTAACCACAATGCCACAACAGTCAGGAAATCCTTCTATGTGGCACATCTCATCACTAAGGGCTTTTCATCCAGAAAAAAGGAGGTCATTGTCCCACTGTAGTCATCCCTCATTAGACCCATTATAGAATACAACACCCCATTTGGTATATACCTCTCAAGACATCTGCAACAACTGGAAAGGCCACAGAAATACCTCACTAAAAGAATCACAGGCCTAAAACAGATGCCGTATGCTGACCGCCTTAGAAAACTCCACCTATACTCTGTCGCATATCGTCTACTCCGAGGCGATCTCTGCTTAACATACAAGGCCCTGTCAAACCCAGAGCTGTTGGACATGCTACACTTAAACAAATCCCAATACCTCTGAGCCACACGCTCCAGGGATCTAAATCTTGTCATCACAATAAACAAAACATGCTGGAGGGATAGGTTCCTGACCCAGAGACTCCCCAGACTGTGGAATAGACTGCCCATACATGTCAAGCAGAGCGCCTCTTTGGCCCTCTTCAAAAGGAACCTTGATGATTGGATGGGAGAAAGGAAATACACACTGTGGATCACGTCAGTCGCCCTGCTAGACAGGGGTCCAGGGAAGTAAATAGTGTGGGAAGAAATAGCCAGAGAATTGTTATGGCTAGGCTTGTATAGGCCCTAGGGCCAATAGCCTAGTACCAACCTATGAACCTATGAACCTATGAATCTTCATTCTTTAGTCCTCTTAAATGTTAATGATACTATTGGAATGAATAAAAAAGATCTATACCTACTTTGGTCCATACTAGCTGTGGCAAGGAAATGTATAACTAGAAAGTGGAAGTTTTCACAAGAACCTACTCTGGAAGAATTCTTGAGATTGATGGAAGAAACAGCAACATTAGAAATCAAGGTGAAGGAATTGAGAATTTCACCTTAAACATGGACAAACATTCCTCGGGAAAAAAATTGTAAGTCTTATTGAGACGTTAAAAATGAACCCTAAATAATGAATGTGTAACTTTATACTTTATTAATTGAATATTCTAAATTTTTGTTACAAATTGTATTTATTTTTATTTTATTTTATTTTACATTTGTTTACCAGGCTAGTCTAACTGGATACATGTCCATTTTCAGTAGAGGCCCGGGGAGATAAGCTCCAAGACAGAGCAATGATAAAAAACAACATAACACATAGGTAAGATTATAACACTAAACAAACAAAAAAAAATCATCATTAAAATGCATATTACAGGTTAACATAGTACAATTCGTCAGAGCTGCATGCAGGGATTATACAGGATACTGGTACACTATGTGGTGTTCATGCGGTAGATAGAACTGAGATCAAACGGAAGGAATCACAGTGTATGAGTAGAGAGGGTAGGTAGCGCAAAGTATGAAAGGACACATAACTAATCAGGGTTAGTGCAGGGGCATAACCAGAGTGATAGTGAGGGAAGTGAGGAAAGTTCATTAGGGAGGAGATTCCAGGCTTTTCCAACAGTATTAGAGAAGAGGGAGTCACCAGCTTTGTTGTTTGGTTTAGAGGTAAGTACTAGTAGTTTGTGAGCAGATCGTAATGATTTCAGATTTGTGTAGGGGGTGATGAGTGTTAATAGAACAGGAGTTTTGGAAGGTTTGTAAAGAATGTTGTGAGCTATAGCTAGTTGGTGGAATTTAATCAGGTTTTGTAGTTCTAGCCATCCCAGCTGCAATGGTGGGTTCTAAATGGGTTGCCTGTTGCAAATCTGGAAATGTTATTGTAGGACATTTCCAATTTGCTAAGGTTATTTTTAGATAGCTTAGTAAAGATGGGTGAGGTATAAAGAAGTGTAGAGATTAGATGAGTGTGAGCTATAGTGGATTTAGCTGTAGGTAAAAGGTAGGTGTTAATCCTATAGAGAGAGACAAGTTTTTTTGTTGACGGTTTTTATAGTATTATTAATATGGACATCAAAGTTCAGATTACTGTCGATAGTGATACCAAGTAGTTTGGTGGTTGGGTCTGGTGATATAATAGCTTTATTGGTAGAGATAACTGAGAAATCAAAAGGAGTGGACTTTTGGGTAGGAGAGAAGAGAAGGGTTTTGTCTTTTTGGGGTTTAGTAGAAGGCACCTATGTGTAAACCATTGTTCAACTGTGTTAAATACTTTCTGGGTAAGACAGTGAAGTTCGGAAGAGGAAGTGGCTGAGCATATCAGTGTGGAGTCATCAGCATATTGTATGCATGTGGCTTGGGGGATGGCAAGATGAAGGTCATTAATAAATACAGAAAAAAGTAGAGGTCTTAGGATGGACCCTTGAGGGACACCAAGGTTAACAGGCAGGAGGGTAGATAGATTCTTGTGCCATAGAGGAGTTTGCATAACTCGATGATGATGTTTATTTAGTAAAGTAATAAAACTGCGGACTGAACACAACTCAGCAAGACTTTTTAAAAAACTGTATAATTTTATTGTGGTAAGCGCTTTCGCGTACCTTCCTGTACGCTTCCTCAGACCATAAATGTTTCAACATGATAGCAGCTTTTTATACATATAGATTTAAACACTTAATTGTTTAATCACATTCAATTAGACACAATTAAAAACTCAATGAACAGTTAAAACAGTTTGAAACAGCTACTTTAAAAGGGGTAAACTCTAAAAAGCATTTATGCAGAAAGGACTTAAAAATACTATATAAAACAGAAGCAAATACTAAACTTTCTCTATGAACATAAGATAAAGAAATAAGCTAATCAATTTGTGGCATGTATATATATCAAATGAACCAAAAAACTGATAAGGGAAGTTCCTAACAAATAACCTCTATATAGAATATGCAGTATATCCAGACAAATAAATGAATAAATAAATTTTTAGATGTTTAAGTATATAAAAATAAATAAATATATATATATATAAACGCTTTTAATAAGTGTATATTAAAAAATGAATACAACTAACTTGTATATATGTACCAATTACTGTGTACAAATATGAAAATGTGTGTATGTAATAATTTCATAAGGCTATTAAGGCCTTTATAGAGACCATTATAAAAACCATTATAGAAACAAAGATGAAGAAAAATGGGAAAGGGGAGAAGTCAGAAGGGAAAGTAAGAGGGGAAAAGTAAAGGGAAGCAGGGGATAGGGGAAAGGGGTGAAGAGGGAGAATGAAAACGAACGAAAAAGAAAGGGGGAGGGTATATTGTGAAATAAGCAGCAATAATGGTTAGACATATAACATATAAAACACTAGTACATCAAGATATCACTAAATACGCATATCAGTCTAAATAAGAGAAACACAAACCATACTTTAAAGGCTGTGTTTCATAGATAAGAGAGGAAAAATATATAAGGTATTGTAATACCACTTCGCAGGATGTTACCTGCGTGCATTAAGATGTGGTTTAATTGAAACGTAGAGATTCAAGCCTGGATGATAATGCCCTTTTAATCTAAGAATCCATTTCAGTTCTTTAAGTTCTAATAGATTAACATAGTCTCCTCCCCTGGCATTTGGTTCTACTATTTCAAGTACTCTAAACACAAAGGAGTGATCTGGATAACATTTAATGTGTTTCGCTAGAGCATTCAGTTCGTTTAATTTCTTTATATCATAGACATGGTTATACACTCTATTTTTAAGCTTACATTTTGTTAAACCAACATAAAATGCAGGGCATTGTTCACAGGTAGCTAAATAAATCAGTCCTGAGCTATCACAGGAAGCTAGAAACCTAGGCTTGAAAACATATTTAATTTCTGGATGTATAAAAATTTGTTCACTAGTAATAAACTTACAGTAGTTGCAGTGATTGCAAGGGTAAGTACCTGTTTTCTCTGTCGGCTTCTGTCCTATTCTGCTAGATTTATCACAGAGCATTCTTTTCAGGCTTTTATTGCTCCTATAAACAAAATGAGGTGTCTTGCCTACTAATTCTTGTGTATAGTCATCAGTCATTAACACTTTCCAGTTATTACTAATTATCCTCCTAATATTTGGGCTATCGTTTGTGTAAGTGGTTAGGAAACTTAACTTCCCTGCAGGATAGTGCAAATTTTTACTTTTCATATCATATATAAAGTTCTTCTTTGACAAAGAGTTAGGAACTTCAGTTTCTTCCAAGACTTGTAACCTAATGTTTTTCACTAGTTTTTCTTCATACTTTCTTTCAAGAAAGATTCTCTCCAAGTTGTCTGCTTCACACATTAAATCATCTCTGTTTTTGCAAATTCTAGATATTCTGGTGAACTGACTCCTAACTATCCCCTTGAAAATGTGTCGGGGATGCATACTATCATAGTGCAATATTGAATTTCTCCAGCAGGCTTTTCTAAACAAAGTAGAGCCTAACTTGCCATTACTTATACTAAAGCATACATCAAGGAAATTCACAGACTCATATGACATATGCGCTGTAAACTTGAGGAATGTTGTAGTAGTTTCCAAGTGGTTTTTAAAATCAGCAAACTCTTCTTTAGAGCCTTCCGAAACCAATAAAATATCATCCACAAAACGGTAGTAAGCCAATATCTTCCTATACAACGGGTGAGTAAAAACAAAATCTTTTTCCCACTTATGCATTACTAAATTTGCATATGTGTTTGCACTAGGGGTGCCCATGGCTACCCCTGATATCTGTAAATATGAACACCCTTCAAAGACAAACACATTATTATAAAGAACTAAATCTAGCAGCTGACAAATGAGAATGATATCATTGCTTTTTAGATTTGGGAACGCTGATAAAACTTCTCTTACAGCTTGGACTCCTTCAGCATTAGGTATAGAAGTAAAAAGGCTGGTCACATCCAAAGTGACCAGTAAATGTTGTCCCTTAACAAATACTTCACCAAGGGAGTCTAGAGAGTCCAAAAGATGATAGGTATCTCTCAGTATGTTCGGAATTTCATTTACTATGGGCCTTAGTGTTTTTTCTAGGTAGACTGACACCTTTTCTGTTATCCATCCCTCACTAGCCACAATCGGTCTAAGGGGTGGTGGTGTGACTCCTTTATGCATTTTAGGCAGTCCTTTAATGGCAGGTAAGAACGGTTTTTCTATCATAAAATAATCATACAGTCCCTCTGATATTTGGCCACACATAAGTAAGTCATAAATCTCGTCTTTGACTCTAGCTAAGATTTTTAACAATTGTGAATTATCAATTTCATGATATGTAGTGTGGTCTTTCAACATATCAAGCATTAGACTTACATATACTGATCTGTCAAATATGGCTACCCCACCCCCTTTGTCTACAGGTCTAAAAGTTAAGGAAGGGTCATACATCAAGTTATGGAGGGAACAATTCATACCATTTGTCATATTAAAGTACATACATTTTTTCTTTGTACTCAAATAATATTCATACAGTTCCTTTTCACATAACTTAATAAAGAGTTCAACATGCCCTGGTATAGCTGGAGAAAACGAACTTTTTCTTTTAAAATTAAAAGTATAAACTTCACCAGTGTCTCCTTTTGTAGATTTAGATTTAAAGAAAATTTTCAGGGCTATTGAACGCCCAAACATTCTGAGATCAGTTAAAACATCGGAAAGAACGCTAGATTGCGATGGAATAAATGATGGAATAAACGACAGTCCCCTATTAAGAAGCTCTTCATCATATGTTGAAAGAACGTACCTGGATAAGTTAAAGAAAAGCTGGTTTCTTATTGGTAATGTCTCCTTCTCTGGAAGGCTTCGTTGTCTTCCGATAGCTTCCTTTTCTTGCTCCAGCTGTTTCGGCGTTCTCTCAGTGGTGCCAATTTCTTTACAGGGTACGGTAAAAAAGCCGTACTGTCGTTTTTAGGTATTGCGCCCAAACTCTTCTGTACGAGCTTGTTGCGATACGCTTCCTGGTTGGGAAGGGGAGTTGATGTTGCTGCCAACTGTGTTATTACAATGGGGGCTTCAGGTGGTGTTGTAAAATTCTCTTTGAAGCCGTCCTCTGGAATTACCCTTGATGTAGCCAGTGCTGGATCTGCTGCTGTTACGATGGTATCATCATGTGGCGCCGTACTACATGTCTGCATACGAGCCTGAGTGCTGGGTGAATCTCTCCTTGGCCAAATGAAGACATTCCTCGAGGAGAAGTCTTCAAAATCACGTTGCAGCTTCTTGTGTTTAATTTGCTGCAACCGGAGGGCATAGGAGCTCACTTGGTTAAATAGACTGTCCATTCTTTGTTGATAATGATCTCCTGGGAAACTTTCATTTAATTCTTGTTGGGAGATATTAATTCTAGTGAGTAACTCTTTTTCGATAGGACTGAAATAATCTATTAGGAGTCGAACATATTGCATGCTGGCTTCTAAGTTAATCTCCTGCCATTTCTTGAGCAGGACAGGGTGAGCGTCACCATAGGAAGGCAAGCAAAGTATGCGCATGCCTCTGGGAATCAACTTGAAGCGTACACAGGCTTCCATGTGTTTTCTCTGCCAATTTAAACGTTGGAACTTATACAAGTCATTTTCCAAGGTCTTAATTTTAGTATTAAATGTTTCTAGATGGTCATTATTAATCTCAATTGCATTACCGTTCGGTACTTTCAAGTCCAGATCCAATAAAGGATTGAGTTCATCTTTTAACAGAGTTGTCCACATTTCTTTCCTTCTTGGTATCTTCGGTTCTGGCACATAGTCTAGTTCCACATTAAGAGAAGTCATGTCGTGTTGTTGTAGCGGAATTAAAACAAAAAGGTATTTACAAATAACGAAATACCACTACAACTGAGAGACCGTAGTTAAAAGAAAAATGACTGTAGTAAAGTAATAAAACTGCGGACTGAACACGACTCAGCAAGACTTTTTAAAAAACTGTATAATTTTATTGTGGTAAGCGCTTTCGCGTACCTTCCTGTACGCTTCCTCAGACCATAAATGTTTCAACATGATAGCAGCTTTTTATACATATAGATTTAAACACTTAATTGTTTAATCACATTCAATTAGACACAATTAAAAACTCAATGAACAGTTAAAACAGTTTGAAACAGCTACTTTAAAAGGGGTAAACTCTAAAAAGCATTTATGCAGAAAGGACTTAAAAATACTATATAAAACAGAAGCAAATACTAAACTTTCTCTATGAACATAAGATAAAGAAATAAGCTAATCAATTTGTGGCATGTATATATATCAAATGAACCAAAAAACTGATAAGGGAAGTTCCTAACAAATAACCTCTATATAGAATATGCAGTATATCCAAACAAATAAATGAATAAATAAATTTTTAGATGTTTAAGTATATAAAAATAAATAAATATATATATATATATAAACGCTTTTAATAAGTGTATATTAAAAAATGAATACAACTAACTTGTATATATGTACCAATTACTGTGTACAAATATGAAAATGTGTGTATGTAATAATTTCATAAGGCTATTAAGGCCTTTATAGAGACCATTATAAAAACCATTATAGAAACAAAGATGAAGAAAAATGGGAAAGGGGAGAAGTCAGAAGGGAAAGTAAGAGGGGAAAAGTAAAGGGAAGCAGGGGATAGGGGAAAGGGGTGAAGAGGGAGAATGAAAACGAACGAAAAAGAAAGGGGGAGGGTATATTGTGAAATAAGCAGCAATAATGGTTAGACATATAACATATAAAACACTAGTACATCAAGATATCACTAAATACGCATATCAGTCTAAATAAGAGAAACACAAACCATACTTTAAAGGCTGTGTTTCATAGATAAGAGAGGAAAAATATATAAGGTATTGTAATACCACTTCGCAGGATGTTACCTGCGTGCATTAAGATGTGGTTTAATTGAAACGTAGAGATTCAAGCCTGGATGATAATGCCCTTTTAATCTAAGAATCCATTTCAGTTCTTTAAGTTCTAATAGATTAACATAGTCTCCTCCCCTGGCATTTGGTTCTACTATTTCAAGTACTCTAAACACAAAGGAGTGATCTGGATAACATTGAATGTGTTTCGCTAGAGCATTCAGTTCGTTTAATTTCTTTATATCATAGACATGGTTATACACTCTATTTTTAAGCTTACATTTTGTTAAACCAACATAAAATGCAGGGCATTGTTCACAGGTAGCTAAATAAATCAGTCCTGAGCTATCACAGGAAGCTAGAAACCTAGGCTTGAAAACATATTTAATTTCTGGATGTATAAAAATTTGTTCACTAGTAATAAACTTACAGTAGTTGCAGTGATTGCAAGGGTAAGTACCTGTTTTCTCTGTCGGCTTCTGTCCTATTCTGCTAGATTTATCACAGAGCATTCTTTTCAGGCTTTTATTGCTCCTATAAACAAAATGAGGTGTCTTGCCTACTAATTCTTGTGTATAGTCATCAGTCATTAACACTTTCCAGTTATTACTAATTATCCTCCTAATATTTGGGCTATCGTTTGTGTAAGTGGTTAGGAAACTTAACTTCCCTGCAGGATAGTGCAAATTTTTACTTTTCATATCATATATAAAGTTCTTCTTTGACAAAGAGTTAGGAACTGCAGTTTCTTCCAAGACTTGTAACCTAATGTTTTTCACTAGTTTTTCTTCATACTTTCTTTCAAGAAAGATTCTCTCCAAGTTGTCTGCTTCACACATTAAATCATCTCTGTTTTTGCAAATTCTAGATATTCTGGTGAACTGACTCCTAACTATCCCCTTGAAAATGTGTCGGGGATGCATACTATCATAGTGCAATATTGAATTTCTCCAGCAGGCTTTTCTAAACAAAGTAGAGCCTAACTTGCCATTACTTATACTAAAGCATACATCAAGGAAATTCACAGACTCATATGACATATGGGCTGTAAATTTGAGGAATGTTGTAGTAGTTTCCAAGTGTTTTTTAAAATCAGTAAACTCTTCTTTAGAGCCTTCCCAAACCAATAAAATATCATCCACAAAATGGTAGTAAGCCAATATCTTCCTATACAACGGGTGAGTAAAAACAAAATCTTTTTCCCACTTATGCATTACTAAATTTGCATAAGTGTTTGCACTAGGGGTGCCCATGGCTACCCCTGATATCTGTAAATATGAACACCCTTCAAAGACAAACACATTATTATAAAGAACTAAATCTAGCAGCTGACAAATGAGAATGATATCATTGCTTTTTAGACTTGGGAACGCTGATAAAAGTCCTCTTACAGCTTGGACTCCTTCAGCATTAGGTATAGAAGTAAAAAGGCTGGTCACATCCAAAGTGACCAGTAAATGTTGTCCCTTAACAAATACTTCACCAAGGGAGTCTAGAGAGTCCAAAAGATGATAGGTATCTCTCAGTATGTTCGGAATTTCATTTACTATGGGCCTTAGTGTTTTTTCTAGGTAGACTGACACCTTTTCTGTTATCCATCCCTCACTAGCCACAATCGGTCTAAGGGGTGGTGGTGTGACTCCTTTATGCATTTTAGGCAGTCCTTTAATGGCAGGTAAGAACGGTTTTTCTATCATAAAATAATCATACAGTCCCTCTGATATTTGGCCACACATAAGTAAGTCATAAATCTGGTCCTTGACTCTAGCTAAGATTTTTAACAATTGTGAATTATCAATTTCATGATATGTAGTGTGGTCTTTCAACATATCAAGCATTAGACTTACATATACTGATCTGTCAAATATGGCTACCCCACCCCCTTTGTCTACAGGTCTAAAAGTTAAGGAAGGGTCATACATCAAGTTATGGAGGGAACAATTCATACCATTTGTCATATTAAAGTACATACATTTTTTCTTTGTACTCAAATAATATTCATACAGTTCCTTTTCACATAACTTAATAAAGAGTTCAACATGCCCTGGTATAGCTGGAGAAAACGAACTTTTTCTTTTAAAATTAAAAGTATAAACTTCACCAGTGTCTCCTTTTGTAGATTTAGATTTAAAGAAAATTTTCAGGGCTATTGAACGCCCAAACATTCTGAGATCAGTTAAAACATCGGAAAGAACGCTAGATTGCGATGGAATAAATGATGGAATAAACGACAGTCCCCTATTAAGAAGCTCTTCATCATATGTTGAAAGAACGTACCTGGATAAGTTAAAGAAAAGCTGGTTTCTTATTGGTAATGTCTCCTTCTCTGGAAGGCTTCGTTGTCTTCCGATAGCTTCCTTTTCTTGCTCCAGCTGTTTCGGCGTTCTCTCAGTGGTGCCAATTTCTTTACAGGGTACGGTAAAAAAGCCGTACTGTCGTTTTTAGGTATTGCGCCCAAACTCTTCTGTACGAGCTTGTTGCGATACGCTTCCTGGTTGGGAATGGGAGTTGATGTTGCTGCCAACTGTGTTATTACAATGGGGGCTTCAGGTGGTGTTGTAAAATTCTCTTTGAAGCCGTCCTCTGGAATTACCCTTGATGTAGCCAGTGCTGGATCTGCTGCTGTTACGATGGTATCATCATGTGGCGCCGTACTACATGTCTGCATACGAGCCTGAGTGCTGGGTGAATCTCTCCTTGGCCAAATGAAGACATTCCCCGAGGAGAAGTCTTCAAAATCTTGAATCTATTGAGGTCGAACATATTGCATGCTGGTCTTAATTTTTAGTATTAAATGTTTCTAGATGGTCATTATTAATCTCAATTGCATTACTTGAGTTCATTTTAACTTTCCTTTCCAGTATCTTTTCCTTCTTGGTATCTGTCTTCTGGCACAACCAAAATGTAAATGTTTCAACATGATTTTTTATACATATAGATTTAAACACTTAATTGTTTAATCATTCAATTAGACACAATTTAAAAACTCAATGAAACAGTAAAAAAGTTTGAAAACAGCTACTTTAAAAAGGGGTAAACTCTAAAAGCATTTATGCAGAAAGGACTTAAAAATACTATATAAAACAGAAGCAAATACTAAACTTTCTCTATGAACATAGGATAAAGAAATAAGCTAATCAATTTGTGGCATGTATATATATCAAATGAACCAAAAAAACTGATAAGGGAAGTTCCTAACAAATAACCTCTATATAGAATATGCAGTATATCCAGACAAATAAATGAATAAATAAATTTTTAGATGTTTAAGTATATAAAAATAAATAAATATATATATAAACGCTTTTAATAAGTGTATATTAAAAAATGAATACAACTAACTTGTATATATGTACCAATTACTGTGTACAAATATGAAAATGTGTGTATGTAATAATTTCATAAGGCTATTAAGGCCTTTATAGAGACCATTATAAAAACCATTATAATACCTTTTTGTTTTAATTCCGCTACAACAACACGACATGACTTCTCTTAATATGGAACTAGACTATGTGCCAGAACCGAGGATACCAAGAAGGAAAGAAATGTGGACAACTCTGTTAAAAGATGAACTCAATCCTTTATTGGATCTGGACTTGAAAGTACCGAACGGTAATGCAATTGAGATTAATAATGACCATCTAGAAACATTTAATACTAAAATTAAGACCTTGGAAAATGACTTGTATAAGTTCCAACGTTTAAATTGGCAGAGAAAACACATGGAAGCCTGTGTACGCTTCAAGTTGATTCCCAGAGGCATGCGCATACTTTGCATGCCTTCCTATGGTGACGCTCACCCTGTCCTGCTCAAGAAATGGCAGGAGATTAACTTAGAAGCCAGCATGCAATATGTTCGACTCCTAATAGATTATTTCAGTCCTATCGAAAAAGAGTTACTCACTAGAATTAATATCTCCCAACAAGAATTAAATGAAAGTTTCCCAGGAGATCATTATCAACAAAGAATGGACAGTCTATTTAACCAAGTGAGCTCCTATGCCCTCCGGTTGCAGCAAATTAAACACAAGAAGCTGCAACGTGATTTTGAAGACTTCTCCTCGGGGAATGTCTTCATTTGGCCAAGGAGAGATTCACCCAGCACTCAGGCTCGTATGCAGACACGTAGTACGGCGCCACATGATGATACCATCGTAACAGCAGCAGATCCAGCACTGGCTACGTCAAGCTTAATTCCAGAGGATGGCTCCAAAGAGAATTTTACCAGACCACCTGAAGCCCCCATTGTAATAACACAGTTGGCAGCAACATCAACTCCCCTTCCCAACCACGAAGCATATCGCAACAAGCTCGTACAGAAGAGTTTGGGCGCAATCCCTAAAAACGACAGTACAGCTTTTTTACTGTACCCTATAAAGAAATTGGCACCACTGAGAGAACGCCGAAACAGCTGGAGCAAGAAAAGGAAGCTATCGGAAGACAACGGAGCCTTCCAGAGAAGGAGACATTACCAATAAGAAACCAGCTTTTCTTTAACTTATCCAGGTACGTTCTTTCAACATATGATGAAGAGCTTCTTAATAGGGGACTGTCGTTTATTCCATCGTTTATTCCATCGCAATCTAGCGTTCTTTCCGATGTTTTAACTGATCTCAGAATGTTTGGGCATTCAATAGCCCTGAAAATTTTCTTTAAATCTAAATCTACAAAAGGAGACACTGGTGAAGTTTATACTTTTAATTTTAAAAGAAAAAGTTCGTTTTCTCCAGCTATACCAGGGCATGTTGAACTCTTTATTAAGTTATGTGAAAAGGAACTATATGAATATTATTTGAGTACAAAGAAAAAATGTATGTACTTTAATATGACAAATGGTATGAATTGTTCCCTCCATAACTTGATGTATGACCCTTCCTTAACTTTTAGACCTGTAGACAAAAGGGGTGGGGTAGCCATATTTGACAGATCAGTATATGTAAGTCTAATGCTTGATATGTTGAAAGACCACACTACATATCATGAAATTGATAATTCACAATTGTTAAAAATCTTAGCTAGAGTCAAAGACGAGATTTATGACTTACTTATGTGTGGCCAAATATCAGAGGGACTGTATGATTATTTTATGATAGAAAAACCGTTCTTACCTGCCATTAAAGGACTGCCTAAAATGCATAAAGGAGTCACACCACCACCCCTTAGACCGATTGTGGCTAGTGAGGGATGGATAACAGAAAAGGTGTCAGTCTACCTAGAAAAAACACTAAGGCCCATAGTAAATGAAATTCCGAACATACTGAGAGATACCTATCATCTTTTGGACTCTCTAGACTCCCTTGGTGAAGTATTTGTTAAGGGACAACATTTACTGGTCACTTTGGATGTGACCAGCCTTTTTACTTCTATACCTAATGCTGAAGGAGTCCAAGCTGTAAGAGAACTTTTATCAGCGTTCCCAAGTCTAAAAAGCAATGATATCATTCTCATTTGTCAGCTGCTAGATTTAGTTCTTTATAATAATGTGTTTGTCTTTGAAGGGTGTTCATATTTACAGATATCAGGGGTAGCCATGGGCACCCCTAGTGCAAACACATATGCAAATTTAGTAATGCATAAGTGGGAAAAAGATTTTGTTTTTACTCACCCGTTGTATAGGAAGATATTGGCTTACTACCGTTTTGTGGATGATATTTTATTGGTTTGGGAAGGCTCTAAAGAAGAGTTTGCTGATTTTAAAAACCACTTGGAAACTACTACAACATTCCTCAAGTTTACAGCACATATGTCATATGAGTCTGTGAATTTCCTTGATGTATGCCTTAGTATAAGTAATGGCAAGTTAGGCTCTACTTTGTTTAGAAAAGCCTGCTGGAGAAATTCAATATTGCACTATGATAGTATGCATCCCCGACACATTTTCAAGGGGATAGTTAGGAGTCAGTTCACCAGAATATCTAGAATTTGCAAAAACAGAGATGATTTAATGTGTGAAGCAGACAACTAGGAGAGAATCTTTCTTGAAAGAAAGTATGAAGAAAAACTAGTGAAAAACATTAGGTTACAAGTCTTGGAAGAAACTGAAGTTCCTAACTCTTTGTCAAAGAAGAACTTTATATATGATATGAAAAGTAAAAATTTGCACTATCCTGCAGGGAAGTTAAGTTTCCTAACCACTTACACAAACGATAGCCCAAATATTAGGAGGATAATTAGTAATAACTGGAAAGTGTTAATGACTGATGACTATACACAAGAATTAGTAGGCAAGACACCTCATTTTGTTTATAGGAGCAATAAAAGCCTGAAAAGAATGCTCTGTGATAAATCTAGCAGAATAGGACAGAAGCCGACAGAGAAAACAGGTACTTACCCTTGCAATCACTGCAACTACTGTAAGTTTATTACTAGTGAACAAATTTTTATACATCCAGAAATTAAATATGTTTTCAAGCCTAGGTTTCTAGCTTCCTGTGATAGCTCAGGACTGATTTATTTAGCTACCTGTGAACAATGCCCTGCATTTTATGTTGGTTTAACAAAACGTAAGCTTAAAAATAGAGTGTATAACCATGTCTATGATATAAAGAAATTAAACGAACTGAATGCTCTAGCGAAACACATTCAATGTTATCCAGATCACTCCTTTGTGTTTAGAGTACTTGAAATAGTAGAACCAAATGCCAGGGGAGGAGACTATGTTAATCTATTAGAACTTAAAGAACTGAAATGGATTCTTAGATTAAAAGGGCATTATCATCCAGGCTTGAATCTCTACGTTTCAATTAAACCACATCTTAATGCACGCAGGTAACATCCTGCGAAGTGGTATCATTACAATACCTTATATATTTTTCCTCTCTTATCTATGAAACACAGCCTTTAAAGTATGGTTTGTGTTTCTCTTATTTAGACTGATATGCGTATTTAGTGATATCTTGATGTACTAGTGTTTTATATGTTATATGTCTAACCATTATTGCTGCTTATTTCACAATATACCCTCCCCCTTTCTTTTTCGTTCTTTTTCATTCTCCCTCTTCACCCCTTTCCCCTATCCCCTGCTTCCCTTTACTTTTCCCCTCTTACTTTCCCTTCTGACTTCTCCCCTTTCCCATTTTTCTTCATCTTTGTTTCTATAATGGTTTTTATAATGGTCTCTATAAAGGCCTTAATAGCCTTATGAAATTATTACATACACACATTTTCATATTTGTACACAGTAATTGGTACATATATACAAGTTAGTTGTATTCATTTTTTAATATACACTTATTAAAAGCGTTTATATATATATATTTATTTATTTTTATATACTTAAACATCTAAAAATTTATTTATTCATTTATTTGTCTGGATATACTGCATATTCTATATAGAGGTTATTTGTTAGAACTTCCTTATCAGTTTTTTGGTTCATTTGATATATATACATGCCACAAATTGATTAGCTTATTTCTTTATCTTATGTTCATAGAGAAAGTTTAGTATTTGCTTCTGTTTTATATAGTATTTTTAAATCCTTTCTGCATAAATGCTTTTTAGAGTTTACCCCTTTTAAAGTAGCTGTTTCAAACTGTTTTAACTGTTCATTGAGTTTTTAATTGTGTCTAATTGAATGTGATTAAACAATTAAGTGTTTAAATCTATATGTATAAAAAGCTGCTATCATGTTGAAACATTTATGGTCTGAGGAAGCGTACAGGAAGGTACACGAAAGCGCTTACCACAATAAAATTATACAGTTTTTTAAAAAGTCTTGCTGAGTCGTGTTCAGTCCGCAGTTTTATTACTTTACTACAGTCATTTTTCTTTTAACTACGGTCTCTCAGTTGTAGTGGTATTTCGTTATTTGTAAATGATGTTTATTTACTTTGTAGCAGTATGATATGAATACAAGCCAAGATGCATTTATTTTTTTGGTTTGACAAATTAATATGTGAATTACATTTATATACCAATTTCTTAGTTGCTTTTTAATTTTGAAAACTCATTAGTAACTTTCACTGGTGACATGAGCTTTTATGTTACTATTTTTTAATTAACGAACTGATTGAAAAACTGTTATGGCTTTTTAACATGGTTAATAGATCAGCTGATTGTGGTCCATGTGACTTTTACTATTTAAATTTGTAAGGAGTTTTGATTGATTTATTCTGAAGAAGTTGCCGTACTGACGACAACGAAAAGTGCTTCATTTTATAATAAAACAGTGAATCATTTTTTGTATCCCGCTTTTGCTGTTGGATACCTTGCTTTTTTTGTTATTTCTTCCAGTTTGTCGAGTATCTTGTCTATACTGTTAGCTCTTTCTCAGTGCCAAGACAATTATTGCTGAGCAACACAAAAAAGTATGGTGACATAAAATCTTAAGATCTTTTAAATCCATTGCAGCATTACTTTTAAAAAAATCACTTCATCTGAAAAGGAGGACATGGTTTGAAAATGGTCAGTGAAAGTGAGATGCTACAGATGTAGCCATTTAAACAAAGAGGATGGTGGGTGCATGCAACAACTTTCCTGAGGAGGCCAAACAGTCTAACATGTCAGAGGTGTTTAATTCAGCATCAAATAAATATGGAATGGCTTCAGAGCACCTATTAAAATGTTGTCTCTTCAATGAAAGCCCAGAACATGGAAACAAGTATGTGGCATCCCTCAAACAGAATAAAACGTATGAAACTTGCTGTTACATAGGTTTGTGGGTAGTTAATTGGCTAGTGATTTTTAAGGAACTTAAGAAGGCTAGCCTTACATTCCTATGATAGTTTTTAGTCCCCGTATTTTTCATATGAATACCCTAAATTTGGGCAGATCAAGTATATGCCTATCTCTGGGTTATTCATATGATCCAGAGGTGGGCAGAACACGGATTTGTGGGGACAGTTATATGTTTCCCTTATCCATGATGGACAAGGATGCCAAACCAATGTTGAATTCAAGGTAATCCATCCATTCATCAAAACTGCATTTAAATAGAGTAAAAGAAGTGCTTGCTTTACGTGGAGTGGAAGACAGTTATATGGAAGTGGTATTCTCTGAGATACATATCTATTCCTCCAACTTGCTCTATTTATTTTGCAAATGAAATTGAGATCCATTGAGCTGGCATTAATGATACCATTGGATTTACAAATGTATAATAGGTCTGACAGAAGAAGATTTGCCGAAGCTCTATACAAGAGGCAGAGACTGACTCTTAGTGAGTGACTCTTTATGATACTGAGAAGAGGAACAAGGCTTTAAGATGCTCTTTAGAATGTAGGCTGTTGATTTTTTTTAGTGAGAAAGCATTGTGGTCATTCCAGTTGTAACAACTGTTTGGACAGGTGAATATAAAAAGGGGCATTATAATCAATGAAGGATCTAATGAGTGCTAAAGACATTGGAATGATTATATGCCTGGATCTGGACGCAATCCCTTTAAATATAACTTGTGTGATGAAAAAGTACTTCTTTATGATCGTGGATACCTAGTCACTAAAGGTCAGTTCATTGCCAACATAATTTCCCAGATCCCCAAGTGTGGGTGCAACTTTCAAGGCTGTGTTTGTCAATGTCATAATTACAAGTGGGGGTCATACTTGACAAATGATATTATACACATCTTGGCATTTTATTATAGGCCAAGTTTTTATACCAGCTACTTGTTCGTGACAGGTGTAATGCTCGTGCCTTGGCCCAGCAATCAAGGAGCCTCAATCCTCACCACTAACACCAGGGAATGTGTCTTATATGAGAGGAAAGGATAACAAATACACACAGTAAAGTGCAATTTCACTTAAGAGCACACAGAGGTCATAGTCATATTGGGGCTGGTTGCTCCCTTGCTCCCCATATCCCCAATAAGACTCCCCACTGGCAAAACTATAGGGTCCAGATCTCAGCCAGTTAGGCAAGCTAAAATCTCCAGCACACTCTCTGTCCAACCAGTGCTTTCTGTCCTTGCCCAAGTAGCTGACACACACACACTTTGAGATAAGAGTTTATACAACCACACAGACACTTCTGGGGAAGGCTGGCACAGGTTCTCCAGCTGTGCCCCCTTTACCCAGACTATACAGTAGTATCACTTGCCACCACCCAGCTAAAACTTATCTACTCAAAGGCCCTTAAAAGGGTGTCTAATTATTACTGTGCAATATTATTATCCAATTGGTAGTGTGACTAATCAGTCAAAGCTTATTTGGAGTGACTTGGACAGTAAACTCTATAAATATGCAATGTACTCTAGAGCTTAAATTATCTCTACACAAACTAGCCACAGTTAAAATGTTTTAAAATATTTAATAGTAAATAATTAAAACCACAAGACAATACGTTCTACTACACAGTCAGTGCTAGTCAAGAGTTCAGAGATCACACAGAAATACTTAAAATAATTCAGTAGTACAGTTCTGGCCTCACAGAAAAAACACTTAGTCTAATCTTTCTAGCTTCTAGCTATCCCTAAAAGAAAACACAAGTCTAAGATAACTTACATAAGAAAACAGGCAGAGTGCTGTGAGTTGGATGATCAAGACAAAATGCTTAATGCCTTCTGAGTCTCTCTGTTTAAATTGAAACTGCAGTTCTGATAAACATTACATCATTTCTTTTACACTCCTCTGGTGTTCCAAGGCTACACAGTAACTGCATTTACATTCTTAACATCTCCCTTTTGTTAACTTGCAGCTGGACAGGAACAGAGCAATAAAAATACATTTGCATGTTTAAATCTAGCCATTTAACACTTGGTTAAAACAATAGAAAGAATTTCTTCAGCTAGACTTTTTGGCACCATCATCTACTTCAAAGGGTCACTGCATGCTTTACTCTGGTCAGCAGAGTGCACTGTTGTCACATTTATTTCCAGTTCCACATGTAACAGTATTTCTTTACATTTAAGACATCAAGCCTGTAGTTTACATTTACATTTACAAATGACAGGATTATCTGCACAATTCTATCTGGTTAGGATGGCAGCCTTCACCCTTCTCTACCAGTCTTCACACCCCACCCCGAGAACTCAAGCTAGTTTTTCAACTGACCCTTGAGAAACATTGCTTGAGTGGGTTAGGTCTATCTGTGTGTACCTCACCCCATTCCGTGTCTTGAGAACCCATTTGCATTGCATTGCTACTCCCACTGTGATGCTGCACTGACATATATACTTGCAACCCTAGGCTCCATCTTAGCAACTTGGCATTTTGCTGGCTGGCTCTGTTTAACTATGTTAGGGGGTTGTGATCTGTCATAACAGTGAATTTCCTTCCATACAGATAAGGCTGAAGTTTTTGCAGTGCCCACACTATGGATAGACATTCCTTTTCTACAGCTGCATACCATTCCTCTCTGAGTTGGAGCCAATGACTGAGATAAACCACTGGGTGCTCTTCCCCCTCTGAAAAAATCTGGCTAAGTACAGCCCCCACCCCATGGTTTGAAGCATCCACCTGTACAACAAATTATTTGCTGTAATCTGGACTGGCTAACACAGGGGGTCCCCCAAAAGCTTCTTTAAGCTTCTGGAATGCCTGCTCACATGCTAGGGTCAACACTACCTTATCTGGCCTATTCTTCCTTGTCAGGTCTGTGAGGAGAGCAGCTATGGTACTATAACTGGGGACAAGTTTTCTGTAGTACCCTGTTGTCCTTAAAAATTCCCTCGCCTGCTTTTTAGCAACAGGTGCAGGCCATGCCTAAATAGCTTCCACTTTGGCAGGTTCTGGCCTTATGTTACCACTCCTCACTCTATGTCCTAGCTAGGAGACCTCTGCCATACCCACCTGACATTTGCTCAGCTTAATGGTCAACCCTGCCCTCTGTAGTCTGCCCAGCACCTCCCTGACATGATGAAGGTGCTCTGTCCAGGAATGGCTCTAGATGGCAATATCATCTAGGTAAGCAAGGGCAAACCCTCCTGCTCCTGCTAGGATATGATCTACCAGCCTCTGGAAAGTCACTTGGGCATTCCTCATCCCAAAGGGCATCTTTGTGAACTCATACATGCCAAAAGGAGTCATAAAGGCTGATTTCTCTCTAGCACTGGGAGTCAAGGGCACCTGCCAGTTACCCTTGGTAAGATCAGTGGTTGTAAGATACTTAGCCCCACCCAGCTGCTCTAGGGCCTCATCTGTACTAGGCATAGGGTAAGCATCTGACTCTGTGTGACAATTTAATTTCCTGCAGTGCACACAGAACCTGGTGCTGCCATCCTTCATTGGCACCAGCACCATTGGAGAGGCCCAGGGACTGTTGGACTTTTGAATCACACCTAGTTCCAACATCTCCTGCACCTCCTCCCTCAGGGTCTGACTCTCTCAGGCACCCTATAAGGGGACTGCCTAATAGGCCTTTGGGGTCCTGTATCCACCTGATTCTGCACCATGTGGGTGCACCCTGGTTTCCCAGTGAACATGTACCCAAATTCATGGAACACTGCTCAGATTTCTTGAACCTGGGTAGGAGATAGCTGCGGGGACATTGCTACTCCTTCCACTTTGGTGTCAGCCCGAGCCACACTGAGGAGATCAGTCCCCAGATCTCCCTCAGACTCCTCCTGCAAATCATTGCAAATGCTCAGCACAAGAGCCTCCCTGTCATGGTAAGGTTTCTTCATGTTAACATGATAAAATTTCTGCCCGGCCATCTGCCTAGCAGTTCCACCATGTAGTTAACATCACTTACCTTTCTTACCACCTTGTAGGGACCCTCCCAAGCTGCTTGCAGCTTGTTGTGTCTGACAGGAATGAGAACCATTACCTACTACCCCACAGCATACTCTCTAGCTCGAGCATTCCTGTCATACCACCCATTTTTCTGTTGTTTGGTTTTTGCCAGGTTCTCCTGGGCCAAGCCCATGAGTTTCCTGAGCCTTGTCTGGAGGTTTAGGATGTATGCCACAATAGACTCCTTGTGAGACTCGCACTCATCTTCCCACTCATCTCAACTTAAATCTAGAGGTCCCCTCACCCTATGCCCATACAGCATCTCAAAGGGTGAAAAACCTGTGGATTCCTGGGGAACCTCTCTGTAAGAAAACAACAGATGGAGCAAATATTTGTCCCACTCCCTCTTCAACTGATCTGCAAATGACCGTAGCATGGACTTGATTGTAGAGTTTAACCACTCAACAAGACCATTAGTCTGGGGATGGTAGGTGGTGGTCTTCATGTGTTTCACCCCACAGGACTTCCACAGACAAGCCAGCAAGTCTGACATGAAATTGGCACCTCTGTCAGTCAGCATTTCTTTTCAGAAACCTACCCTGCTGAAAATCTCAAACAAAGCATTTGCCACCTTCTCTGCCTCAATGGAGGACAAAGCCACTGCCACAGGGTATTGTGTAGCATAAACCACTACCACTAGGATATTCTTTTTCCCTGTGGAACTTGGGGTACTCAGAGGACCCACAATATCCATAGTTACCTTCTGAAATGGCTCCTCAATCACAGGCAAAGGCATCAAAGGAGCTCTCACCTTGTCTCCTGCCTTGCCTACCTTTTGGCACTGCTCACAGGTCCTGCAGTACCCTGTTACATCTCTGGAAATTCCTGGCCAATAGAAGTTCTGCATAATATGCCTCTTTGTACATTTTATGCCCATATGACCTGCAAAGAGAATATCATAGGCTATGGCTAGAAGCACCAGATGGTAGGCTCTAGGCACTACCAACTGCTGTACTCTCTCACCTTCTAGCCCACCCTCAAGGTTCCACTCTCTGTATAGTAACCCTTTGTCCAATTATACAGATTCCCCCTTTCCTTAAGAATCAGGTGCCTCCCCAGATACCTGCCTCAGGCCTTGCAATGTAGTGTCTGAGAGCTGAGCCTGTCTCAGCTCTCTCCTTGTAACTCTTCTCAGCTCCTGTTCCACAGGAAGTCTGACCTCCTCTGACAGCGGTGCCTCACTGTCAGCCTGGGTACTACTACTCACCTCTACCTTTGTAGTCCCTCGGTCCTTGGGAACATCAGTACCCACAAGCAGCTGTGGCTCACCTTCAGTCTCACTGCTACAGCATAGCTCACTCCCTGAAGTAACCACCTCAGCAGTCCTGGCTGCAAGTATGCAGTCTGTCTGGGTCTTCCCACAGGCTACCAGACCCACATACATATCTCCTAGCCTCACTGCGTGTAACTGCATAATCACATGCTACTGCCTCATCCAAATTCTTCCATCTCAGGACATCTGCAGTATGGTAGTTTAGTACCCCTGTTGTCTCAAGACAACCTACTATTGGCATTTTGTCTTTCCCACTTACTTCCCACCCCATGTGCGAATTCTTATGCAAACCTGGTATTATACTTCTGGGAAACACATTATTTGTTTAACAGTGAATGGATGAGTAAAATTTGTTTATACAGGAGGTTCGTAGACGACATCCTATTGTTTTGGCAGGGGACTGTTGAAGAGTTGAACATTTTTGTGAACTATTTGCAGTCCACTACGGACTTTCTTAAGTTCACTCTTGAATACTCTAGTACACACATTAACTTTTTAGATGTCAATTTATATCTTGATTCAGCAGGGATTATTAAGTCCAGACTTCACAGGAAAGAGTGCTGGAGGAATAGCATTCTAGAATTTAGTAGCATGCATCCCAGGCATGTATATCCGGGCATAGTGAAAGCACAATTCACTCGACTAACCAGGATTGTACAAGATCCAGCAGTTCTTGAAGAAGAAGCTGAGATCATGGCAAATATTTTCCTGACCAGAGGCTATGATAAGACAATAGTAGAAAAGGCAAAGCAGATGAGTCTATCTAAATGTATAGCATCTAGTATTCAGACTGATACACGGATGTCTGGAACAACTAGTGAATATATGGGAAAAGGGATTTCTGTAAACAAGTATACACCAGAGTTCACAAGCTATAAATTTGACAGAAAAAGATTCGACAGGAATAAGATTTCTTATATTATGAAATACACGAATGACAACGAACAAATAAGGAAGATAGTTTCTAAACATTGGAATATCCTTACAGCCACTGAAGAAATTAGAACTTTAGTGGGAGAGAAACCTTCCTTTGTCTTTCGTACTTGCGACAACCTTAAAGAGATATTCTCTAGGAATTATAATATTGCAGATACATCACTTCAGTACAAAGCACTTGGCACTTTTCCTTGTACTAAGTGCAATATGTGCAAGTATATTACAACTACTCAACACTATGCACATGTAAATGGTGTCTTTGAGTTTGTACCTAGGAAATATCATGACTGTAACAGCAGCAATTTGGTATATATGGCTAATTGTCTGCATTGCCCAGCGTTCTACATTGGCTTAACCAGTAGGAAATTAAAAGAACGTATTTACAATCACAGCTATGATATACGTAAGAACAAAGAATCTAATGCATTAGCAAGACACATAGGTGAACATCCAACACATGAGTTTAAATTTAGAGTGCTAGAAACCCTAGTGAAAAGTAATAGGATGGGTGACAATTTTAACCATCTAGCCAAATTGGAACTGAAATGGATCTTTAAGACAGGAGCACATATGGATCCAGGTATCAACAGTTTTCTCTCATTGAAACCTATCTTGATTGATAGGTAAACATTATTACTATCTATGAGAAACCACCACCATTTTCAGTATGTAATAAATTTTAGGAAGTTAGTTTATTAGATAAAAGTTTATTCATGTACCAGCATGATTCACATTTTTTATGTAATTAAGACTGGCCCAGTTCAGACTTCACTATAAGTGACGGGAGTGATTTTTCTGTGGCCATGATTAAGCCCAATTTTTTAATTTGGGCGGAATTAACCCCATGATTTCAGATGTGGTATTGATACCTCTGATTTTAAATACCAAATTTTTGATAAAGAAGAAGAGACATTGTTTCAGATTCATCATTTGTTCAGTAGACCCCCTTATTCAACATGCATGTCTTGTGAGTTTTTTACCTTTAAGAGGAATTACAGATAAAATTGTTTTGGGAAAACATAAGGTCCTTGACAACTACGTTTGAATATTAGTATTCTGTTTTTGTTTTTTAGTTCTTGAACATTTATTGCTCAAGAATTTTATGAAAATAATAGCCTACTTTGGAGTAGTTTTAACAGACTAAGAAGAAGACGGGGCAAGTTGGTATCGCCAGTAACATCCAATATTGTCATCATTCACATGAGTTTTCAAGCCATCAGAATGATCTGACGAATGTTATTTCGTCACTCTATCTTAAAAGGCTGAACGGATGTTATATATTTTATTTACATCAGTTATATTAGTTACAATTTTGTGCATTATGTTGCATAGCAGTTTATTCTTTCCTTCAAGAAGTTAACAAAATCAGAATGAATATAAGTGTTTAGATTCTCACACACTATAGCTTATAATGAAGAGAATATTATTCAGTTTAATTTTATGATAGATAATACATTATTTGTTTATATTATTATTCAGTGGACTATTCATGATGACCAGCTTTTTAAAGTTGGTATTTTTAACTATTTTTTATATACATATGATTATCAAATGTTGTTATACTTTTAGTAAAGGAATCACCCTGTGACAAGCGTCAAGCGCGTATTTAAGTTAACATCATAAAAGTCATAGTGTAATTACAGTCTGATTTTTATTACACGGCTAGGTTGATTGATTAATTTTATTTTAGTAGGAAGTTCAGCATGCACTATTGGAGTATAGCATCATTAGGAATTTGACCCTTATAGGGTGATAGCTGCTTGCAAAATCAAGATCATAACTATTAGTCAGCGCTATTAGTTTGTTTACAATTTAAAGCTTTGATCGTCTGATACATCTTTAAAATGTATAATATTTAACATCTATACAAATGAATTGAGACTATGGTTTGAGAAGCTTAGTTCACTTGCTTCTTAACAAAGAAGCAGTCTACGTGTTATTTCTAATAATATTTTAGTGAACTTAATATGAGATTTTTAAGAGATTTTAATTGATTACTACGGTACAGTAAAATAAATGTAATCTTTAATTAAAAATCTCATAATAATACCCCTATTTTTAGGGTATTAAACATAGAATTGGTTAGCACGAATAGGAACTGCTTTAATGAATAGCGCATTGCTACTAGTGAAGTGTATTTCTTCCATTTTGAATTGGCAATTGTTTCTTAATTGAAAAAGCCTTGCCATTGGCTACTAATTATTTTAAAAAGCAAGCATTTTGTGGCATTCATTGAGATCTGATGAAGCGTGCACATTTAGCACGTGAAAGCGCTTATCTTTTATATTTTTACTGAATAAAAGAATTTGGAACTTCTCGTGGTGTGTCCTGAGGTTTTTATCCAGAACTTCTTGGTCTAATACGTTGCTGAAGGACACTTTGGAGATCGGATACATTGTTTTTATCTAGTCTTGTTTCTCTTTTTTGTGTTTCCGACCTCACGCTATGGAGAAGGGCGATATTGAGCTTGGCTACAATCCAATGAGATTAACGGAGCCACCGAGATTAGAAGCTCTCTTACCGACAAACAACAATCCATTACTGGCTATGGATTTTCAGGATATGGTGAGCGTACAATCCAGTAACAGCTCAAATAACTTTAATACAACTGAGTTTCAAGAAGCTATGAAGGAACTAGAAAACAACTTGTACAAGTTACAGAGACTTTCATGGCAGAAAAAGCATCTGCAAGCATGCACACACTTTAAGGTGATTCCGAGGGGAATGCGAGTGTTGTGCATGCCGACATATGGCCAAACCTATCCTGACTTATTGAAAAAATGGCAAGACTTGAATCTAGAAGTAAGTTTTAAATACATCAACTTACTGATTGATTATTTTGATCCTATTGTAACAGATCTAAAGAAAAGAACGGATGAACTTTATATTAACATCATTGAACATTTTAAGTCTGATCTTTGTACTAGAAAATTAAACCCAGTCTTTTCACAGATTAATAGTTATAGTGACAAGCTCAAAGCCATTAAACAACGTAAATTAAATAGGGATGTAGAAGATTTTCGAAATGGTAATATATTTGTTTGGCCTAGAATACAAGACTCTAACAGTGTGAGACCACAATCTAACACTAATAAATGGCAACACAGGGAGTCTTCCAAACAGACCGAAAGTGGAAATGCAAGTCTAACCAGTTTGAATTTGGCGCCATCCTACTTGAACACGCCCAGTTCAGCTCTGGGCAACACAGCGACTACACTAACAGCACCGGAAGGCCAGGATTTGAATACACCACCTCCGAATCAGCTGGCGCTTGTGCAAGATGATGATTCCAATAGAACTGGAACAATGAGACGTACTAATGTCATCTTTAATAAAGCACCAGATGCCCCTTTTCCCATCAGAACGGAGCAGCGTTTCAGAGGGAGGTCTACAAGCAGAGGGCCCAGGAAAAGGAAAAACTCGACAGACAGGTATGGGCAGCAGAAAAGGCACATGTTTTGACTGGTTTGGTCTTTAATTGTTCTAGTGCCACTCTTTCTACATCTGACTTTCCTCTATTGAACAGAGGTTTGAGTTATATACCATCGCAACCTAGTTCACAAACTGACACCTTTTGTGACTTACGGCTATTTGCCAGGAACATAGCGTTGAAAATGTTTTTTGGTAGCTCGGAACACATGAATGCAGAAGACAAGAATGAAATGACTTTTGTTTTTAAACGGAAAAGTACTTTCTGTCCTCCGCTTCCACACATGGTGGAATGCTTTGTTAAATCATGCGAGGTTGATATGTACTCTTTTTATTCCTCGAAGCATGTTACCAATAGATTTTGTAACCTAAACAAAACAGAATATCAGTCTTTGAATAAGTTAAGTAAAGACCGCAGTATCATTATTACTGCAGCTGATAAAGGGGGGGGGGAGTAGTAGTATTAGATAGGAAAGATTATATTAATAACATTGAACATTCTTTATCAAGCGATAGTTATAGGGAGCTGACGTTGGAACAAGTATTAGCTATAATTGCAAATATTCACTCAGATGTTTATGATCTATTGATGTGCTGACAAGTGAGCCAGGAAATGTTTGAATTTCTCAATGTTGAGTATCCCCTTATACCCTCGCTAAAAGGTCTGCCTAAAATACATAAGGGGATGAGACCCATTCCCATGCGACCAATTGTGGCAGGCAGACAATGGGCCACATATAATATTTCGATCTTCATTGAGAAGATGTTTAGACCTATGGTAGACACAATAGACACCATTCTGAAAGATACACAACATCTATTGAAAGACATCCAACAATTTAATAGACAGAGGTTAGTTCAGAGTTCCCTTTATCTAGTCACCTTAGATGTTTGCAATTTGTTTACTTGCATCCCTAATGATTACGGGATGCAAGCAATTCGAGATATCATGGTGGCACTAAGTGGTTTTTCTAATGATAGACAAATTCTGATTGGTCAGCTGTTGGACACAGTATTAAACAATAATGTGTTTATTTTCAACCAGAAGTATTACCTACAGACATGGGGTGTAGCCATGGGCACCCCATGTGCGAATTCTTATGCAAACCTGGTATTATACTTCTGGGAAACACATTATTTGTTTAACAGTGAATGGATGAGTAAAATTTGTTTATACAGGAGGTTCGTAGACGACATCCTATTGTTTTGGCAGGGGACTGTTGAAGAGTTGAACATTTTTGTGAACTATTTGCAGTCCACTACGGACTTTCTTAAGTTCACTCTTGAATACTCTAGTACACACATTAACTTTTTAGATGTCAATTTATATCTTGATTCAGCAGGGATTATTAAGTCCAGACTTCACAGGAAAGAGTGCTGGAGGAATAGCATTCTAGAATTTAGTAGCATGCATCCCAGGCATGTATATCCGGGCATAGTGAAAGCACAATTCACTCGACTAACCAGGATTGTACAAGATCCAGCAGTTCTTGAAGAAGAAGCTGAGATCATGGCAAATATTTTCCTGACCAGAGGCTATGATAAGACAATAGTAGAAAAGGCAAAGCAGATGAGTCTATCTAAATGTATAGCATCTAGTATTCAGACTGATACACGGATGTCTGGAACAACTAGTGAATATATGGGAAAAGGGATTTCTGTAAACAAGTATACACCAGAGTTCACAAGCTATAAATTTGACAGAAAAAGATTCAACAGGAATAAGATTTCTTATATTATGAAATACACGAATGACAACGAACAAATAAGGAAGATAGTTTCTAAACATTGGAATATCCTTACAGCCACTGAAGAAATTAGAACTTTAGTGGGAGAGAAACCTTCCTTTGTCTTTCGTACTTGCGACAACCTTAAAGAGATATTCTCTAGGAATTATAATATTGCAGATACATCACTTCAGTACAAAGCACTTGGCACTTTTCCTTGTACTAAGTGCAATATGTGCAAGTATATTACAACTACTCAACACTATGCACATGTAAATGGTGTCTTTGAGTTTGTACCTAGGAAATATCATGACTGTAACAGCAGCAATTTGGTATATATGGCTAATTGTCTGCATTGCCCAGCGTTCTACATTGGCTTAACCAGTAGGAAATTAAAAGAACGTATTTACAATCACAGCTATGATATACGTAAGAACAAAGAATCTAATGCATTAGCAAGACACATAGGTGAACATCCAACACATGAGTTTAAATTTAGAGTGCTAGAAACCCTAGTGAAAAGTAATAGGATGGGTGACAATTTTAACCATCTAGCCAAATTGGAACTGAAATGGATCTTTAAGACAGGAGCACATATGGATCCAGGTATCAACAGTTTTCTCTCATTGAAACCTATCTTGATTGATAGGTAAACATTATTACTATCTATGAGAAACCACCACCATTTTCAGTATGTAATAAATTTTAGGAAGTTAGTTTATTAGATAAAAGTTTATTCATGTACCAGCATGATTCACATTTTTTATGTAATTAAGACTGGCCCAGTTCAGACTTCACTATAAGTGACGGGAGTGATTTTTCTGTGGCCATGATTAAGCCCAATTTTTTAATTTGGGCGGAATTAACCCCATGATTTCAGATGTGGTATTGATACCTCTGATTTTAAATACCAAATTTTTGATAAAGAAGAAGAGACATTGTTTCAGATTCATCATTTGTTCAGTAGACCCCCTTATTCAACATGCATGTCTTGTGAGTTTTTTACCTTTAAGAGGAATTACAGATAAAATTGTTTTGGGAAAACATAAGGTCCTTGACAACTACGTTTGAATATTAGTATTCTGTTTTTGTTTTTTAGTTCTTGAACATTTATTGCTCAAGAATTTTATGAAAATAATAGCCTGCTTTGGAGTAGTTTTAACAGACTAAGAAGAAGACGGGGCAAGTTGGTATCGCCAGTAACATCCAATATTGTCATCATTCACATGAGTTTTCAAGCCATCAGAATGATCTGACGAATGTTATTTCGTCACTCTATCTTAAAAGGCTGAACGGATGTTATATATTTTATTTACATCAGTTATATTAGTTACAATTTTGTGCATTATGTTGCATAGCAGTTTATTCGTTCCTTCAAGAAGTTAACAAAATCAGAATGAATATAAGTGTTTAGATTCTCACACACTATAGCTTATAATGAAGAGAATATTATTCAGTTTAATTTTATGATAGATAATACATTATTTGTTTATATTATTATTCAGTGGACTATTCATGATGACCAGCTTTTTAAAGTTGGTATTTTTAACTATTTTTTATATACATATGATTATCAAATGTTGTTATACTTTTAGTAAAGGAATCACCCTGTGACAAGCGTCAAGCGCGTATTTAAGTTAACATCATAAAAGTCATAGTGTAATTACAGTCTGATTTTTATTACACGGCTAGGTTGATTGATTAATTTTATTTTAGTAGGAAGTTCAACATGCACTATTGGAGTATAGCATCATTAGGAATTTGACCCTTATAGGGTGATAGCTGCTTGCAAAATCAAGATCATAACTATTAGTCAGCGCTATTAGTTTGTTTACAATTTAAAGCTTTGATCGTCTGATACATCTTTAAAATGTATAATATTTAACATCTATACAAATGAATTGAGACTATGGTTTGAGAAGCTTAGTTCACTTGCTTCTTAACAAAGAAGCAGTCTACGTGTTATTTCTAATAATATTTTAGTGAACTTAATATGAGATTTTTAAGAGCTTTTAATTGATTACTATGGTACAGTAAAATAAATGTAATCTTTTATTAAAATCTCATAATAATACCCCTATTTTTAGGGTATTAAACATAGAATTGGTTAGCACGAATAGGAACTGCTTTAATGAATAGCGCATTGCTACTAGTGAAGTGTATTTCTTCCATTTTGAATTGGCAATTGTTTCTTAATTGAAAAAGCCTTGCCATTGGCTATTAATTATTTTAAAAAGCAAGCATTTTGTGGCATTAATTGAGATCTGATGAAGCGTGCACATTTAGCACGTGAAAGTGCTTATCTTTTATATTTTTACTGAATAAAAGAATTTGGAACTTCTCGTGGTGTGTCCTGAGGTTTTTATCCAGAACTTCTTGGTCTAATACGTTGCTGAAGGACACTTTGGAGATCGGATACATTGTTTTTATCTAGTCTATGTCCTAGCTAGGAGACCTCCGCCATACCCACCTGACATTTGCTCGGCTTAATGGTCAACCCTGCCCTCTGTAGTCTGCCCAGCACCTCCCTGACATGATGAAGGTGCTCTGTCCAGGAATGGCTCTAGATGGCAATATCATCTAGGTAAGCAAGGGCAAACCCTCCTGCTCCTGCTAGGATATGATCTACCAGCCTCTGGAAAGTCACTTGGGCATTCCTCATCCCAAAGGGCATCTTTGTGAACTCATACATGCCAAAAGGAGTCATAAAGGCTGATTTCTCTCTAGCACTGGGAGTCAAGGGCACCTGCCAGTTACCCTTGGTAAGATCAGTGGTTGTAAGATACTTAGCCCCACCCAGCTGCTCTAGGGCCTCATCTGTACTAGGCATAGGGTAAGCATCTGACTCTGTGTGACAATTTAATTTCCTGCAGTGCACACAGAACCTGGTGCTGCCATCCTTCATTGGCACCAGCACCATTGGAGGCCCAGGGACTGTTGGACTTTTGAATCACACCTAGTTCCAACATCTCCTGCACCTCCTCCCTCAGGGTCTGACTCTCTCAGGCACCCTATAAGGGGACTGCCTAATAGGCCTTTGGGGTCCTGTATCCACCTGATTCTGCACCATGTGGGTGCACCCTGGTTTCCCAGTGAACATGTACCCAAATTCATGGAACACTGCTCAGATTTCTTGAACCTGGGTAGGAGATAGCTGCGGGGACATTGCTACTCCTTCCACTTTGGTGTCAGCCCGAGCCACACTGAGGAGATCAGTCCCCAGATCTCCCTCAGACTCCTCCTGCAAATCATTGCAAATGCTCAGCACAAGAGCCTCCCTGTCATGGTAAGGTTTCTTCATGTTAACATGGTAAAATTTCTGCCCGGCCATCTGCCTAGCAGTTCCACCATGTAGTTAACATCACTTACCTTTCTTACCACCTTGTAGGGACCCTCCCAAGCTGCTTGCAGCTTGTTGTGTCTGACAGGAATGAGAACCATTACCTACTACCCCACAGCATACTCTCTAGCTCGAGCATTCCTGTCATACCACCCATTTTTCTGTTGTTTGGTTTTTGCCAGGTTCTCCTGGGCCAAGCCCATGAGTTTCCTGAGCCTTGTCTGGAGGTTTAGGATGTATGCCACAATAGACTCCTTGTGAGACTCGCACTCATCTTCCCACTCATCTCAACTTAAATCTAGAGGTCCCCTCACCCTATGCCCATACAGCATCTCAAAGGGTGAAAAACCTGTGGATTCCTGGGGAACCTCTCTGTAAGAAAACAACAGATGGAGCAAATATTTGTCCCACTCCCTCTTCAACTGATCTGCAAATGACCGTAGCATGGACTTGATTGTAGAGTTTAACCACTCAACAAGACCATTAGTCTGGGGATGGTAGGTGGTGGTCTTCATGTGTTTCACCCCACAGGACTTCCACAGACAAGCCAGCAAGTCTGACATGAAATTGGCACCTCTGTCAGTCAGCATTTCTTTTCAGAAACCTACCCTGCTGAAAATCTCAAACAAAGCATTTGCCACCTTCTCTGCCTCAATGGAGGACAAAGCCACTGCCACAGGGTATTGTGTAGCATAAACCACTACCACTAGGATATTCTTTTTCCCTGTGGAACTTGGGGTACTCAGAGGACCCACAATATCCATAGTTACCTTCTGAAATGGCTCCTCAATCACAGGCAAAGGCATCAAAGGAGCTCTCACCTTGTCTCCTGCCTTGCCTACCTTTTGGCACTGCTCACAGGTCCTGCAGTACCCTGTTACATCTCTGGAAATTCCTGGCCAATAGAAGTTCTGCATAATATGCCTCTTTGTACATTTTATGCCCATATGACCTGCAAAGAGAATATCATAGGCTATGGCTAGAAGCACCAGATGGTAGGCTCTAGGCACTACCAACTGCTGTACTCTCTCACCTTCTAGCCCACCCTCAAGGTTCCACTCTCTGTATAGTAACCCTTTGTCCAATTATACAGATTCCCCCTTTCCTTAAGAATCAGGTGCCTCCCCAGATACCTGCCTCAGGCCTTGCAATGTAGTGTCTGAGAGCTGAGCCTGTCTCAGCTCTCTCCTTGTAACTCTTCTCAGCTCCTGTTCCACAGGAAGTCTGACCTCCTCTGACAGCGGTGCCTCACTGTCAGCCTGGGTACTACTACTCACCTCTACCTTTGTAGTCCCTCGGTCCTTGGGAACATCAGTACCCACAAGCAGCTGTGGCTCACCTTCAGTCTCACTGCTACAGCATAGCTCACTCCCTGAAGTAACCACCTCAGCAGTCCTGGCTGCAAGTATGCAGTCTGTCTGGGTCTTCCCACAGGCTACCAGACCCACATACATATATCCTAGCCTCACTGCGTGTAACTGCATAATCACATGCTACTGCCTCATCCAAATTCTTCCATCTCAGGACATCTGCAGTATGGTAGTTTAGTACCCCTGTTGTCTCAAGACAACCTACTATTGGCATTTTGTCTTTCCCACTTACTGGCTCCCTCACCTTTTGTTCCCCACCTTGCCTACATAGACACCTGTATGTCACATGGCCCCACTGTTTGCATTCAAAATATTTAACCCTAGCTCCTGGACATGTACCTGGACTAGTGGCTTCCCCTGCTACTAGCAGATTTTGTTGTGGCAGTCTGTGCTTCCCACCATGGGTTTCTTTAGACCCATGATGAGTACTGGGGGTCCACTTCCTGTGCAGGGCTGCCCTGCTTGCCAGGTATAGGTCTCCACTCTTCCCCAACTCGTCTGAAGTAGCACATTGTCTATCTGCTAACCAGATCCTCATGTCCTCAGGCAAAGTACTAAGGGCTTGTTCCCTCACTAAAAGGTCTGCCAGCCCTTCAAAAGTGGTGACCTGACATCCACATACCCACCTATGGAAATAAGTGCTCAGTTCAGCAACATATTCACACACACTTTCATCTGCCTTGTGTCTATGCTAACGAAACTTTTTCCTATATGTTTCAGGTGTTAGTTTAAACAGTTCTAAAAGGCATTTATTAAAGGCAGTATAATCAAAACATGCAACATCAGTCATTTTGGACAGAACAGTTACAGCTTTACCATGGAGTAAGGGGGTCAGGAACCGTACCCAAAGCCCTTGGTCAACTTCATACTGTTTACATACCCTCTCAAACATATGAAGGAAACTATCAAAATTATCCCCCTCTTTAAACTGTGGAAGACATTTACTGATCTTTTGTGCTTCTGGGGTCCAGTTGCTCCCTTCCCCATTACCTCCATGACTCTGGCAAAGAGTCAGCACCTCCTTCTCATGCTGCCTCTGCCTCTCTTGTTCCTCAGCTTGCAAACGTAACAGTTTGTCATTCTCCTCAGCCTGCAAACATCACAGTCTCTCATTTGCTTCTAATTCACCACGCCTGGCCTCCAACTGAAGTAGCTCCAGCTGGATTTTTAAGTCCACTGCAGAAAGTTTGAGTTGTCCATTCTTCGAGGGAATTATATCTCCACTGCCAGTCTGATTGTCCTCCTGGTTGCTGTTTTCTGATGCAGCTGTAACCAAGGGTGCAATCATGTCTGCCTTAGTCAGGTTTCCATGCACCAGTCCCCTAGCCTGGCACATCTCCACCAGCTAGCTCCTTGTCAGCTTTCCATACTCCTCTACTGAAATGCTGTCTGCTCACCCTGACTAACTAAGCTAACAAAGGAAATAAAACAATTGTGATCTGAACTTCATGTATTCACTGCATGGTTGTTTTAGAGTACAAATCACCTTCCAAACTCACTGTACACAAGTTACAAGATTCACTCTACCCACACCATGACAAGCCAATTAGTATTTGCCATCTAATTAACATGTGATGTGGATATCCCACCACTGCCACCAATTAATATGTGACACCCGTGTCCTGGTCCAGCAATCAAGGAGCCTCAATCCTCACCACTAAGCACCAGAAAGAGCATCTGATATGAGAGGAAAGGATATCAAATACACACAGTAAAGTGCAATTTCCCTTAAGAGCACACAGAGATCACAGTCAGTCTGGGGCGGGTCGCTCCCTTGCTCCCCAGGTCCCCAATAAGACCCGTCACTGGCACAGCTATAGGGTCCAGATCTCAGCCAGCTGGGCAAACTAAAATCTCCAGCACCCTCTCTGTCCAATCAGGGCTTTGTGTCCCTTCCCAAGTAGCTGACACACACACACACACACACTTTGAGATAAGAGTTTATACAACCACACAGACACTTCTGGGGAAGGATGGCACAGGTTCTCCAGGTGTGCCCTTTTTACCCAGACTATACAGTAGTACCACTTGCCACCACCCAGGTAATAAATATCAGCTACTCAAAGGCCCTTAAAAGGGTTTCAAATTATTACTGTGCAATATTATTATCCAATTGGTAGTGTGACTAATCAGTCAAAGCTTATTTGGAGTGACTTGGACAGTAAAGTCTATAAATATGCAATGTACTCTAGAGCTTAAATTATCTCTACACAAATCAGCCACAGCTAAAGGTTTTAAAATATTTAATAATAAATAATTAAAACCACAAGACAATACTTTCTACTACACAGACAGTGCTAGTCAAGGGTTCAGAGATCACACAGAAATACTTAAAATAATTCAGTAGTACAGTTCTGACATCACAGAAAAACACTTAGTCTTATCGTTCTAGCTTCTTGCTATCCCTAAAAGAAAACACAAGTCTAAGATAACTTACATAAGAAAACAGGCAGAGTGCTGTGAGTTGGATGATCAAGACAAAAATGCTTAATGCCTTCTAATTCTCTTTGTTTAAATAAAAACTGCAGTTCTGATAAACATTACATCAGTTCTTTTACACTTTGCTGGTGTTCCCAGGCTACACAGTAACTACATTTACATTCTTAACATTTCCCTTTTGTTTTCTTGCAGCTGGTCAGGAACAGAGCAATAAAAATACATTTGCATGTTTAAATCTAGCCACTTAACTCTTGGTTAAAACAATAGAAAGAATTTCTTCATCTAGACTATTCGACACAACTGTCTACTTCTAAGGGTCACCACATGCTTTACTTTGGTCAGTAGAATGCACTGTTGTCACATTTATTTCCAGTTCCACATGTAACGGTATTTCTTTACATTTAAGACAACAAGCCTGTACTTTACATTTATATTTATAAATGACAGAATTATCTGCACAATTCTATCTGGCTAGGCTTGCAGCCTTCACCCTTCTTTACCAGTCTTCACAGCAGGCACTCTTGAAGGATCTTGGTGACCTCTGGGGAATTTATGATGGCACCAAGTTTGCAACTTTGACCTCTGAGAAGTAAATGCCAAAGAGGAATGGCCCAAGAAATGAACCCTGGGGTGCACCACTAGTAACAGGTCTGTTAGTGGAGGTAGAGCCACCCATTATAACTTTCTGGGTTCAGTTTTTGAGCCAATGTGTTATCCAATGAGTTATAGAGGCACTGACATTTCACTGGAAGAGTTATTCTATGCTATCCGAGCGTGGGATAGTATTTAACTCCTTTGCAAGGTCATGTGGTGTGCACTGCCTGCCCTTGTCTATTGTTTAAGTAACATTTTCAAAGAAGTAGACCAGGTTATGTTTGCAGGGTCTGCACTTGATGAATTTGAACTGTGTTGGGTAAAGATTCTGCAGATTACCTACATCCTTGTGTATTAATTCCATAATGATCCTTTCCATAACCTTGCAGATGAGAATAGGCAGGCCTTTTGGTCTGTAATTAATTTGAGTCTACTGAAGGTTCCACCCTCTTAACAATTAAGAACTATTATTTTAAGAGGTACAGAACATGGCACCCCCTGTTGTAGGAGGCTGTATACATCACACCACTGCTACTTATATATGTATACCTACCCTGATTTTCTTGCACTTTGTAGAAGAGAGAATATTATATGATATAACAATTTTCCTGTGATCTCACTTACAATCCTTGAACATACAACAATAACCCCAGTATTAGAGACGAATAGTGATAGTGCTGTATTTATTACCGCAAAATAGCAATGTTTCCTTCACATAGGAAAACTGGTAAAAAAGTGGATGAGGACTCCCTGTGTACTACCGTATTCTATGCTTCTATGAGACATGTTACTATATATCTCCAGAGAAGCAACAGCCAAGATGGCACCACAATTCAAAGCAGAAAAAGTGAAAGAATTACAGCTAGACACAAAATGCAATCAGAGAAAGGAATACTGAGGGAGTCCAAGAGTGTGGGGGAATGTTACAAAGAAATCTGTAGTCAGAGGAGATATGATAAGATGATCAGCATCTAATCCCTAAAGAAAGAAAATGATTGACTATATGGAACATGCAGTCATTATCTTCCGTCAGATTCTTTGATTGTAGATTATTGGTATTACTACTAATCTATAAACTAGGTCTGAGGAGTTAGTGTCAGATGGTTTTGGAGTAGCTAAAGAAGGCTGCAGCTGGCTCAAAGGGATTATGGCTCAGTTACTCAATTTATTATTACTATTTTTATTATTATTATTATTATTATTATTTTATTTTTTATTCTAGGTTTATTTTATTTTTTATTCTAGGTTATCTTTATAGTGTTCCTTGCACTTGCAGAAATTGTAAACCTGATGCCAATGCTTTGTCTGAAACCTGCTGCCACTGTTGAGAGTACCTAACTTTGTGCGTGCTCTACTGACACCACGTGTTTGTCATTCTCACTGAGAAATGTTTGGTTCTCTTAATATCTTGCTCTATTATTGCTGACCAGAGCAATGGAGGTCTCGGTATTTGCTGCTAACTGGCGTAGAAAGATTGTTTCTGTCAAATGCTAGTGTCAGCTGGAACTGCTGTGTACTCAAGTGATTTTAGTATTATTATTAAAAAACTTGCATGTGCACAGGAATTAAAAGCATTTTCAGAAGTGGATTAAATCACTGCATCTATCACTGTTGTTCTGGATCACTGCCCCTGCTGAAAGCTGCTGTTAGCAGTTACCGACTGGTTTTGTTGATGTGCTTAGGCTTCTCTACAACAGAATTATTTCCTCTGAATTTGTTATTTGGGAACTGCTGAAGACTGTGGTTGAGGCACTGGATTGCTGCTATTCTGTTCAGATGGTCAGCATTAGTAAATGTGTGTGTGTGGGGGGGGGGGGTCTCTAATTTTCTACTGCATGATGTACTTCCTGGCAGACCGACTGTAATCTATGCACCTGAGCATAACCAAATGGCCATAAAATTACTTTCTTCCAGATTTTGTGGCAAGCCAGTATAGAAATAGTTGTTTAACAGCAAGTGTCATTTCCTTCTCTGCATGATGACCTAAAACTGCTTTTCATATTGCACATGTTCAACTTGGTGACTATGTTTTTCATTCATTTAGAATCTGTGGAATATATCTTTCAATACAAATATTTGAATAATATTTGGCATTCAGTTAGTTCAGTTATCTGGAAAATTTTACTGGGCTGGTTGTTCATCAAAGAGGAACAAAGAAATTTGGGACTCCTTGTAATTAACTGGCTTAATTAATTAAATGCATCTGCTACCTTTATAAATGCATTGATCTGTGTTTGGCCTAGGCCACAAGGGCAAGGATAAATGTTTAATGACAATTTAGTAAAGACAATTAGCCATTATTAGCTGGATATGCTTTATTTTTTTATGCTTTGGTTTGACATTTTTGGAAATTTTGCTTTTACACACCAACGTTTAACTTTTTCTAGTAGTTCAAACAGTTAATTCCTTCTAAAATTATTTTGATTTTAATGGAAATGTCTGTGCAGCAATTATTTTCCATCGAAGATCAAACAACATTGTGTTTTACAGTTACTTTCTTGTACTATGAATATTACATTTCCTGACATATATGTTATCAGTAATATAACTACTTTACTTTGTATCATTCAAGATCACATTTTTTCATTTGTTTTTCCCATTATGATACAGATTGCACTAGTCAGCACCAGGATAGGGTTTATGCATGATAGCACCACTCCTGTTGCTTTCTTTCCATAAATTGATGTCAGTAGCACTGCCTGTTACATTATGCAGAAGGTAGCATAATATTTTTAAAGGTCCTTGTCACTGTAATTTTAGATAATCAACATAGCATAGAGACAGAGCCTTTTTTAACATCCATACACAATCTGCACTATGGATCTTCTACCTACATTCTGTCAGCTCTTGCATTCATGCAGTGGGGGTGCAGGAGTCAGGCACATTTTTTCCCAAGAGAAGATGAGAACACTAAGCCCCATTTATTCCTTGGCCATGTTGATGCCCTCTCAGACCTTTAGTATGCCAGAAAGTGATATTTGGATGTGATGGGAGTGTTACATCCTATCTCATCATTGTGGTGGCTATTACATCACTACTGTTGCCTGCTGCTTGGGCAGGTGTATGCTTATCCCCATGCATGTACAACCATCAACACCATCATCATCATCATCATCATTATCAATCCTCTTTTCCCCATTTTCTATATGGGATCGGGATGACATGTCAACTGTCTCTTCTACCGCTGTTCAATGCCAGTCTCCTGCCTTCTTCGACACTCAGACCTGACTGTTGCAGGTCTTCTCTCTCACACAAACATCCACCTCTTCACTGGATGCCCTTGTTTTCTCTTGCCTTCTTCCTGTCTGTCACAAATCATCTTCACCAATTTGCCTCCTGCTTTTCTGAACATGTGCCTGAACCACTGTAATCTGCTCTCTTTGATCATTTCTACAAGTGGAGCTACTTTGGCTTCTGCTCTTATGTCCTCCTTTCTTGTTCTCTCCCACAGTGGGCATCCTATCACCCTTCTTAGGCACTTCATCTCCATAACCTCTGGCTTCCTCACCTGCTCTGCCTTTACTGCCCAGGTTTCTGTACCATACAGTAGTACTGTTTTGTACACCTTACTTTTCTGCTTCTTTGGCATTCTACTGTCACACAGTAAACCTGCCAGTATATTCCCATTGGCTACAGCCCTTCTGATTCTAGGTTTGACCTCCTTATTCAGACTTTCCTTCTCCTCAGCCACACCTCCCAGATGCTTGAAGCTATTAATCTGTTCCATATTTACCCTTCCATCTCAATTCTCATCTTCTTATGAGCTCCACTATTTGCTGCCATTACAGCTCATATTCATCCCACGTGCCTTCAGTTTTGCATTGCATCCCTGCATGCTTTGCTTTAGTTCTTGCTCAGAGTCTGCCTGTAATGCCACATCATCTGCACACAGCAATTTTGTTGATCTGTCTTCTTTGACCTGTTTGTATTGTAGTCCATCACCAGTATGAACAGCACTGGGCTCAGAACTGAACATTGATGCACACCCACTCCCACTGGGACTCCCTCTGTGAGATCAAACACTGTTTGTAATTGAGTCATTGGGTCCTTGCACATAGCTTACACTAATTCTACCAGTGTTTATGGGACTTCAAACAACTGCAGAACTGCTCAAATCAACTTTCTGGGTAACTTGTCATATGCTTTACCCAAATCTAGGAATGCCCAGTTGGACTCGTTCCTCATTTCTAGCTTCTTTTCAGCTATCTGTCTCACTGCAAACATCGGGTCAGTTGTGCTGCATCCTGATTTCAATATGAACTGCTCATCTCCCCTCTTACTTTCTGCTACTCTGTGTATCCATTTATCAATCACCCTGTCCAGAACTTTCATGTAATGTGACAGGAGTTTGATACTTCTGGGCTGTAAACAGTTGTGAATGTCCCCTTTGTTCTTGAACACTGGCACTAGTATGTTTATTGTCCAGTCATGTGAGATACACCTTTCTCTCTATACAGCTATGAGAAGTCTCAGGAGCCATTTCTCCCCTATCTTACCCAGCATCTTTATCATACCTATGAGCTAGATGTTTCGCCTGACTTTATTTTCCTTAGTGTTGTTCTTTTTCTTGTATGGTGTGTTTTTACTCTTCTCTCATTGAAGGCTGTGTCTGGGGTAGCAGGGCTTCTGTGTCATTTTCTTCATTCAGAAGCTGCTGGAAGTACTCCTTCAATCTGCCTTTGATGTCCTGTGGACTGGTTGTTGCTGGCATCCCTTATGAAGGGTATCTGACTATCTTCTTTATATTTCTGTCTTTGCCTTACAAACTGATATAGATTGTTTGTGTCATCTACTGACTTACTTTCCAGGAGCAGGTAGAGTGCCTCTGATGCCTTGTTCTTTGCAGCTACAGCTCATCTTTTTTAGCCATCCTGTATTCTTTCCTATCTTAGTCCATCCCTGCTATCTCCCACTTTTTCCTATACTCATGACTCGTGACTTCCTGCACTTCTGCATTCCTCCATCAGCTTTCCTTATGTGTCTTATTTCCATACCATGAACTGTTGTGCTTTCTCTTTAGACAACTTTCAGGTGTTTAGACTGGTCTCTGTTGACCTTAGAGCATTCTCTGACCACTGCTTGCAGCTGATTGCAGCAACTAGTTGTTTATGGTACAGGCTGACTGTTTCACCAGGCATGACTTTGCAATCGTTGGTTCTACCTCAGTACCCTTTCTTTACTGTGAGGAAGTCTACCTGAGTTGCATGTTGGCCACTTTGGTCTCTGTTTCTGAACCATGTGTTGGCTACTATCAAGTAATTTGCCAGAAGTCTAGAATGCCCTGTTCTTCTTTATTCCTGTTCCTCCATCCATGTGGATGCAGGCAGTCCTAATATCCTGTTCTGTCTGTCCTGTCACCCGTTATTAACACTAATTCATGTTGTCCCACTTTAACTTTTAGGTCCTGTAACTGTTGTCTGAATGTATTCTTTTCCTCATTATCACAACCCTGCTGCAGGGCATAAGCTTAGATTATAAATACTCCCTATCATCAGGCTGGAGTTTGATTTCCATGGGTATATCACAAATCCTGATAACATTCCTCGCTGTCTTCCAAATCCTTTCCCTCACCACAATTCGCACTCTACTTCAAACCTGTCCTCCTCCTAAGCTGTAGACTCTGGATCCCAAGCCAAGTGGCTTTGCTACATTACCCATGGACAACCACTTCCAGCTTATTCTTCAGCACAGTATCACTTTCATCCATATTCTGACAGACTAACTTCTATGTTTCTGTGCATTGCATAGAAACAGGCTGAGCTGCCTCTCTTTTACTAGAATGGGAAAACTGACAAGTTTCTCTCACCCCAGTCCTATTGCCCAGCTCTTTTACCTTCTCATGCCACTAATTAGACATGGGTCATCTGGGTCATAGTCAGGGCTTTATCCTTGTATGCCACAAACCCTGGGGGGGCACCCTTTTAATGGTTGTAAATTATCTCTTTAGTTGCAATAACTCAACAATTGTATTTCATCCTGGGATTCCTTGATCTACCATCATCACTTTTGCACAACTAATCAGGTATTCTTGTCAGAGCATCTGTGGTCCATTTTTGGAGTTCTGTTGACAATCCTCAGCTGATTTGCCTGCCACATATTTAGTCAGTCTCAGCTGAATGTCTCAGGTGCAGATTGCTGAGTATGTTGTAGAATTCATTTGGGTCAGTTATGACACCATTGTTATTTACAGTGTATACTTCCACTTATTGATGTCATTCAGTGGAGAGTTTACAGCATCACTATTTTGCAGGTGATGACCATTTTTCTGATCAAGTACCTTATTCCTTCATTTGGCCATGCAATGACAGTGCATGTCTAACCTCATTGCAATTGAAATTGTAATAATCCTCGTGTCAGTTTACCTGATGTTAACCCTTGCTACTTTCAATATATCAGTATCTCCAGATATGCGAGTCCAGGACAGCTGCAGCTAGGAAATTTTGAGTTTGGGAAAATATCTTAGCTTAGGCCCCCAACATTCCACTCAAACTGCCTCTGTGCAAGCTCACTCAGTATGCAATCAGGATATGTAACAGACATAAATGATTTTTTTAACAGTGTTATGCTTCTCCACCCTGCCACCATTCCCACCCACCCCACTACATTTCCTTTATACTTGTGCAGTCCCATCCACCTCTACATCCCATATTTGTCTACCCCAATCATCTCCATCTTGTTTTACTATAAGATTTACTTCTCTTATACTACTGTACCCACCATCCTCCTACATATTTTTGTCTGCTATACCATCCATCTTCTCACTATGCACCCATCAGACACTAATCCATTCACATCTTTACTTATCCTATGCTGCATAGAGCCAGATCAAGACATCTCCATTATAATAATTAATATAGGTCATAGTCATCCACCCCAATCAAGCATAGTTGCAATTGCCATATCATACCAATCATCAACATATTAATATTAGTTACCTTTCTAATGCTAATTTTAGCAGGTGAAAGTAAACTTAACCCAGGGCCTTCAATATTTCATTCTAAAAATTGTCTATATGTTGCTTAAATGCCTGTGGCCTTAATACTATATGGGTCTCCTTTCAAACTTGGCTGGATCTTAACAAAACAAAAGTTATTGCAATTGCTCAGACTTGGATGAAGGATTCATCATATGTACCCACTGACATAACTCACAGATATACCATATTCACAAACAACAAGCCTGACAGTCATGCAGGTGAGTAAGGTATGCTGTTTACTGATAACAATGCTGACCTGGCTTCCACTCACATTGCTGTTAAGAGATACTGACACCATCTGAGCACTAGTACAGATTCTGCTTGTAGGTCATACTGAAATGTACTCCCAGCCTTCTCTATATTCAAGACATGCTAAATACTATCTACAGCATAACCAAACATAACTAAGCAATCATTCTTCAGCACCTCAATCTTGACTGGAAATGCCTTCAGAAAACTGGGACTTACACAGATGGTCCATGCAGGAAAAAGAACAAATCCCCAAACCAGAAAGGCTACCATGTTTGATGTAGTACTAACCAATATTCTTGAAAGACTGACTTGCCTAAATGTGCTTTCCGATGAGTGATCATAGCTCTTTCATAATCTACTGATCACTAGAACAGAAAAAAAACATTTAGGCTCTTTCATTACAGAGACACCATTTAATTTACACAGTAAAAATACAGCAAAACTGATCACTAGTAACTTATCTGCAGTCTACAATTGTAGAGACTTCACAGCCATACTATGAACACCATAATAGTTCTGTAACAATGCAGGGACATATTTGCAGATGGGTAAGTGCACCACAGGTGGTATGCAATCTGCTGTGGGTGTAGTAAATGAAGACATGGAGCAGTGTCACTGGTGCAACAAGTTGCACACTTGTCTTTAATGCAAAAGCCTGCTAATTCTATTCCCACACCGGTTAGAGAATTCCCGACAGTGCAGTGCATCATAACAGGGTGCAGTCCTGAATGTGTCATCCTTTAGATAAGACATTAAACCAAGGCCCCATTTACATGAGTTGGTTATAACTCAGCTGAATGTAAAAGATCCCATGCCACATATTAAAAAGAATAGGGAAAGTTCCCCTGGTAGTATCACTATCACTTAGGGTATTGCCTGAAAAAAGGCTACTAGCCTAGTTGGACTAATTCAATCAGCAAAGGATAAATAACAGGCACAGAGAAAGCTGTATTATTCATGAGTGAGGGTCCAAGTTTTGAAATGTGAGATTACATGAGGAACTCATGTATTCATAGCCCCCAACTCATGATAAGACAAGGTCATAAATTACATGTATATACCAACCTTTGTGGTCAAGTACATGAATAATTTATTTTTGCTGCACTCAGCCTATTGATAAAAGTAAGCTTTATGCAACATAGCTGTTTTTCATAGGTTCATAGGTGTGTACTAGAGTAATGGCCCTGGAGCTTTTACAAGCCTAGCCCACAGAAGTGCCTTGGCATCGTGCCACCCGACGTTAGTTCCTAGTGCCTCTATCAAGTAGAACCACTGGAGTGATCCCCGGGGTGAACTTTCTATTTTCCATCCACTCATCAAGATTTCTCTTGAAGAGGGCCAGTGAGGTGCTCTGCTTGACATGTATGGGAAGTCTATTCCAAAGCATGAGCAGTCTCTGGGTTATGAATCTGTCCTTCCAGCATGTTCTGTTGATTGTGGTAATGAAGTTGAGGTCTCTGGAGTGTGTGTTGGTGAGGGATTGGGATTTCTTTAGATGTAGTATTTCTAACAGAGCTGGGTCAGACATGGCTTTGTAAGTCAAGCAGAGATCACCTCTTAGTAGACGGTATGAGACAGAAAATAGCTGGAGTTTTTTGGGTATGTCCATGTAGGACATGTGTTTAAGGCCTATGATCCTCTTCATGAGGTACGTTTGTGGCCTTTCCAGCTGTTGCATGTGTCTAATAAGGTACATGCCAAATGGGGCATTATATTCGATAATTGGCCTAATGAAGGAAGAGTAGAGAGAGATGATGACCTCTTTCTTCCTGGATGCCAAACCCTTGGTAATGAAGGACTTTCTGACCACAGTGGCAATGTGGTGGTCGAAGGAGAGGTTGCTGTCAACCTGTTTCCCCAGATCTCTTATAATGCCTTCAGCATTCAGTGGGCTCCCATTAATGTGGTAATTAATGGGAATTGAGTTTTTCCCAAAGGGGATGACAACGCAATTTTTGGCATTAAGCTTAAGGCCATGATTTCAACACCAGTCATTGGTCACAGAGAGGCCTTTCTGTAGGATGTCTACATCACTTAGGGAGTTAATAATGGCTCCCAGCTTGCAGTAATCTGCAAACCTGGTCAGCCAGAGTCCCCCCGTTTTGGCCTGGACTTCTGAGAAGTAGATGCCAAACAGGAAAGGACCCAGGACTGATCCTGTGGGACTGCACTTGTGACTGGTCAGCAGTCTGACTTGGAGTCCACAGCTTTCGCACTGTGGGTTCTATCTGTGAGTCAATTTGCAACCCACCTAGTGATATAGGAGTTGATGCCTAGTTTGGTGAGCTTATCAATAATTCCTGAGTGGGGAATGGTATCAAAGGCCTTGGCCAGATCAAGGTAGGCTGTATGAACTGCCTTGCCCTCATCCACAGCTCTGAGGACGGTCTCAAAGAAATCAACCAGGTTGAGCAGGCATGATCTACCTTTCACAAAACCAAATTGCATGGGATTGCATGGGATCTAGAGTTTGGAGATTCTGTATATCATTGTTAATTAGGTCCATAATGATGCGCTCCATAGCCTTACATATCAGACTCATCAGGCTAATGGGGCAGTAATTCGCAGGGTCTGTAGTTGCTCCCTCTTTATGGAATGTGCCATTTGGTAGGGACAACGCCTGAGGTGAGGCTGTGATTGAACAGGGCACACAGATGTAGTGCAAGTTCACATTTTAGTTCATGTAGAACACATCCAGGGATATTGTCGGGTCCCATGGAAGCTGTATTCTTGGCCTTGGATAATGCACCTTTAACTTGTGCTGCAGTAATGCTGGGTGTCTGTTATTCCTCCGGTATTGTGATTGGTCCTTTGGGGGGGAGGGGTAAAATTGCCACTGAATCTGTCAGCCAGTATGTTGGCGATATCTGTTGGCTCAGTATTGGATGTACCATTGTGCAGAGCAAACATGGGTATTGCCATGGAGATTCTTGATATAACTATAGAAGGCTTTGTGGTTGTTTTTAGCGCATGCCACAATTCTGCCTTCATAGCTGGCATTAGAGGTTTTGATGAGGGATCTCAACTTTTTGTTGAGGCTAATAAAGGAGTTTTTCAAGTCTAGGGACTTCACCTTTTTCTGCAACAGTTTCTTCCTTCTGTTGTAGAGTTTATTTATGGCTGTGGACCAGCAAATTGGCTTCCTTGATTTGGAGGAGAGCATCTTGGTTCTGTTAGGTATGGCTTGTTCCATGTATTAATGTATGTGTTCGTACAGTGCACTGGAGTATGATTTGGAAGTCATGCATCTATTGTCTATTGACATAGGTGCTGTGAACTTAGCCACCTCTGTTTTTAGGAGCTCAAAGACAGCTTTGGAGAAGTTTTTCATAGTGGTTACCTTTGTGGGGGGTGTGGATGAGATGTGGATTTCCATGGTGATTAGTTTGTGGTCAGATCTAACCAGGGAGGAATTGACTATTGGCATAGAGCAGCAGTTGCCCATGTTAGTAATAATCAGGTCAAGGATGTTGCTTCCTCTAGTGGGGGTAAGAATGAGCTGGTCCAGGGGACTGAAACTGATGAAGTCCAGGAAGTGTCAGGCCAGTGTATTGGTGTATGAGTAGTTTTCCCAGTTGATAGAGGGGTAGTTAAAGTCACCTAGTATGAGAGTGTTGGGTTGGACCCTAATACTTTCCAGGGTGCTTAGGAACGTGGAGTAAGAGTCTTGGGACATGGTTGTGCACCTATAGCAGGCTATGAAATGAATCACCATCTTACCCAATGTTAGTTGTATCTGAAGTATCTCAGATGCATTATGCTGGGCTACTAGTCTGAAGGTGTGCATATCCATTATGAATATGGAGACACCACCACCTTTGGAGCTTTGGTACATATTCTGGGGCCAAAAGGTGTCGAATGAGTTATAGCCTGGTAGTGCAGGGGTGCTTTCTGCTGCTTTAAACCAGGTCTCCATTACAGCACAAATGTCGATGTTCTCCATTTTGAGGAGTGCTCTGAGCAAGTGCATCTTGAGATTTAGACTTCTAACATTGAGCAGCATGACCCTCAGATTGTATTTATTTATAGCTGTTACAGTGGTAATTTAGGTCTTTTGAACATCGCCCAAACAAGGCACTATAGGGGTGGCAAGAGCCTTAGCCAGTATCTGGAAACCCAGGAGTGACAGATGCAGGCCATCTCTGGCAAAGCATCGAGGTCTGTCAATCATGTCATCCCAAGCAGATAGATACTGGATCCCCTTAGAATGACACCAGAAACTTAGCCAATTGTTAAAGTCAATCATTTTCCGCTTGTACTGCGGTATAATTCTGAGCGATGGTAGGATGCTGCTCAGGGCTAGGGTCATACCTGCCTGGGCCACATAATCCGAGAGCTCCTCCATATCTCTTTTCATGTAGTCCAGGGAGGTGCATCTCAGGTCATTCACACCCACATGGACAGTGACAGAGTCATACCTGTACTTGTTGTGGAGTGACCTGAGTACATGTGTTATTTTCTGACACCTGATAGACAGCTGTTACCTTCTCCTTATTCAACCTAGTGAGTGGGACATTAGTGTGCCTCGTTATTGAGTCACCTATGATTAGTGTATTGGGCAAGCTGTTTTAAAAACTTAAAAAAATACAATTTCAATTCCTTTATACATTGTTAGGGAAATTGTCTAGCTGTATGAAATATAAATCTGGGATTCAATAAACTCCATGTAGGCTTAGTGTGAAGCCTACATGGAGGTTACGTTTTTTGCACAATGAGCAGCAGTGCTAATTGCATATACATATTGCGCATCACACTTAATAAGCAAGGTTTCATAGCCAGCAGCAACAGTGTAAGCAGCACAAGGCATGTAACACAAGCAGACAAGTTTACCTACGGCCAAAGATGTCTGCCATATTGTGTGGAAGACACACTGACTACCAGGCATAAAATTAATGAAATGAATGCAGTAATGACACACTATAGAAAAGTGTACCCAGTGTAATGTACACTGCACATGGTTTTGGTATACTTAAATAAAAGTTTTTGTGGTGATCATCAAGGATAAATAGAATACAGTAGAAATACACTAGTCTGGGGAAGTGTGCATATTAAAAAAAGGCCACAGACATGATTGGTAGGAATGAAGAAAGAGGAAGATGACACATGAAACAGGCTAATGTACACCAGATAAGACAATGTCAATGTACATACACCTCAAAGACAAGTCAGCAGTATGAAAAATAAACACATATGTACATATTACAGTATGTACTTCCATTTACACCTCCTGTGCAGGTATATTCATATCATCACACAGTTATAGTATATTATATGACTGTCACACAAGATCACATATCATTGGAGATGATTGGTGTGGACATTTTTGCTAGGACAGTGTATATACAATAGGAGTACATATATATTGTGAAAATGTGCAAAATGATTCACTTGACTATGACTGAAATGTCAGCATAGCTCTCAAGCAATCAAGGAATCATAGCAACAGGCTTATGGACAACAGTACTCAGAAGCAGGCACAATCATGGACAATATCAGAATAATACCACCAGTAATCTGTGACATTGATGTAAAATATGTGATTGTGAGTTATTATACATGTTATGCATGAACAGACTTATACAACTGTAATAATTTGCCAGTAATCTATAAGGGTAATCAAGCACACCTTACTCAAATATGACCACTATTTGGAGATGTTAAGGGGGACACTGTTACACCTGTAGTTTAAACCAGGAGTACTCCTGGCTAGTTGAGAGTTATGCATGACACATGTGCCACAATCCACACCTGGAGGAATGTAACCCATGGCATCAATGTTGTCAATAAGCTGTGTATTTACTAGGTGCATCACAGGAACACGTATCACACATGCATCTTGTAGAAAACCTGAAGGGAAGTCTGCACTGTCAACTCCTAATGGTTATGCATCACAAAGGATACTCATGTAGAGCCACAATTATGTGTAGAAACTCACTGTGTTAAAAGTGATACACTTGAGTAAATCATCCCTGAAAGACATAGGTATCAGCCATGTGGATAACAACAATTAAAAACAACATACTATTATCAGTAGATTCCCTATACACAGCTGTGTATTGCATTCATCTGCCACAGGTATTAAAAATGGATATTGTCTGCAGCATCTGCAACTGATGTGTGAATTAAGAAGTGATCCATTATAATGAATGGTGAAGCAATATGTGAGACCGATGGCAATGCATGAGCATGCCCGTGTACACTACTACAGCACTGCAAAGTTTGTTGCCAATGAGCAAGGATGCTGTCCGTGTGATCATTTTCACATACCAATTGATACATGGAGCAAGCTTTATATCAGCACATGTCAAATTCAATACATATGCCACACAATCACTGCCACTCTAACATTGCCATGGAAACTTTTATATCCTGACATGCACGTATAACTGTTCATCCAAATTATCAACTGGTAATACTGACATGATGTATTGGCACATCTGTGATGCTGTACAATCACACTATAGCTGTAGCTAGGATACAATTGTACTGCATAGGTTTATAAGTGCATAGGAGATTACTAGGCTACAGTATCAAGATCTCATAAAAGCTGTTCACACAGATATGCCCTATCTAATACCCACTGTCTCTATCCATGAGGGACATGGCTGCAATAACAGGAGTACAATCATGACCAGATTGGGACCGCCCTGTATATCAGACACATACTGACCCTTAGTAGTCTGTAAGAAATATAATAAAGTGATAGGGCTTTCAATCTCTCTGCATAAGACTTGTTTATATTATGCATCTTCTTTGTGCTATAAATCTGGGGATGCTCCAGCTGTTGCAGATGTGTAGTGAGGTACATACAAAAGGATGCATTGTATTCAATTAGTGGTGTGATGAGAGCTGACAGCAATGGATTTATAAAATCCTTTGACGTGGATGGCTTGTCCATACCTCAGAGTTGTGCTACATGCAAGGGATTTGTTACCACTGTGGTCACATGCTGGTGGAAGTTTTGATTGCTGTCTACCTTAGTGCACAGGTTACATACCATTTGGTCTACTCATAGGGATCTGCTGTCTATATTGTAATTAGCTTGGGTATTTCCTTTGAAAAAGAAAATAATTATGCTTTTTGGTTCATTTGCTATGTCTCCATGGCTCTGGCACCAATCATTTTTTGTGCGTTAATACTTTATACAGTATATCAATAGCATTCTTGGATTCAATGATTGTCCACAATTCACAGTCATCTACAAAGCTGTCTAAGCTTGTCTTGACTTCTGAGAATTAAATACTGAACAGGAAATGGCCTAGTACAGAACCCTGAGGTACAACCCTGGTCACTGGTCCCTTGCTAGACATGAATTTACACACTTTGACAGTACATGTCCTGCTTTGATCCATTTGTCTACCCACTTGGTGATGTGGGCGTTTATACCCACTTGAGATAGTTTCTCTGTAATATCTTAGTGTGCATTTGTGTCAAATGCCTTGGCCAGGTCAAGGTAGGTATGATGAACTTTTCCTCATCCATGCCTTGGTGGTTTTCTTGAAGAAGTAAACCAGATTTAACAGACATGATGTCCATAATGATTCTTTGGTCTGCCTCACAGATGAGGCAAGTCAGGCTTATGGGTCTATGATTCCTTGGATCAGGGGATGTTCCCCTCTTGTCAAGATGGATGACTGTTACTGTACTCTCTTCTGCTAGAACATAGGCTGTCTGGAGGTTGTATTTAACAAGGGAACCATCTACTACGCCAGGGTTTAAGTTCTTTGGAAGGCAGCCTTGGATGTTGTCAGGGTCCATTGATGATGTATTACTAGCCTTACAGAAAGCAGAGACGAGCTGATCTCCAGAGAAAATAAGCTGAGCAATGTTTGCATGTATAATTTGGCTGATGGCCAGTGGGGACGGGAGGGGGGGTTTGATCCATATTGTCAGCTAGCAGATTGTCTATTTTTCCCATTTGAGTGTGGCTCTAACTCCTCACATGTGTGTGGATGTTGTGACCTTAGGTTCATAGGTTCATAGATTAGTACTAGGCTAACTGCCGTTGTGGACCATTTTAAGCCTAGCCAATTACCCCATGTGAGAATCAAGCCCTGTGCCTTATGTCTATAAGGCAACCACCTTAACCATTATGCCAGCCTCCCACCCAAAAAATAAACTGCCTCTCCAAGTCTTGAACCCAGGACCCTGCACTCACAAAGTGATTTACCACTAAACCATGGAAGAACCACCTTGCCAGTAGTAGAACATTTGCTCCTAGCCCTTGGTGTTCCTGTTGCAACTGCTTTCGCAGGATGATATTGTGTAGAATAGCAAAGATTGTGATAACTTCAACACAAGTACTGGGATTGTACTGTAGAGTACCCCCTGATTTAGCTGGGCACCAACAAACATGACTTCAGCAGCCCACACACACTCTCCGTGATTCCTCTTGTCTGAACATGTGCCTCATTATACTATTCCTCCATGGGTGTGTGTGCATTTCTGATGAGCATCATCAGCCATGGTTCGACTGTATACCCAGCATCCCCCAGTAAATGGCCTTTTGTGATATCAATCTCTGGAAACCTGTGACAGAGCTGTGAGTTTTGGTTTACTATCAGAATGTGGAAAATCAAAATAATTTTACAACTTTTGATTGAACCATTTTGCGAGAATTAGTAATAACTAATTACCAAACTTTTCAAAATGGTAACACAGAATTGACATTTGAACATCAGAAGTTCCAGTGTTGAACATTCATGTTACTGGTTACATTTTTTGCAAGGGGGCAAGCCCTCCTGCACCCCCTGCATATTATATATTCCAACTTTGAGATCACACTACTGTAAGAAAAGGGTGCATGAAACTGTGTTATGGGGTAGAAATCCTACATAGTTCTAGTTCTGTCCTCAGAGTTAAGGGGGGGGCATATATGTCGTCAGTGGCATGCTGTAGCATAGCATTCAGGAACTGGTGTAGGATCTTGGATGCTGATACTTTTGACACCCCAAAATGTCCTCTGTGGGTCTCTGAAATGCTCATGTCGCTAATATTCTAAGTGCTACATGTATCTTGGTCTCCACAGGTATTGGCTTGCCCTTGATTTCAGGTGAGGATAACAGGAGTTGCACAGTTCCTGGCATTTGTCGCTATCCACCTACTAGCACTCTGCTATTTCCACCTCATGTGGATCATGAAAAGTTAACTGGGGTCTAAATACCCTTCTCCTCCTTCTTCCCCAAGGTCTATCATCATCAGCAGCAGCATAGACTTGAACCTATTGTACATACACATGCAGTAGAGCAGCAGCTGCCCCTAACATTACATACATAACACGTAGGTTTCAGAATACAAGATAAAAGGCTATACTAAGTATACATGATTGATTTGAATCTTGTTGAATAGTTCTACTATCTTGGATTGGTTGATTAGCATGTAATTCAGCTTCTTATTCAGTAATTAACATACCACAATGTTTACCACATTATGTAGAGCCACTTACAAAATGTGAATCAGTGTTCTACATGGTTTTTAGTGAGCTGCATAGGGTTTATTGAATACTACCCTTCATTTTAGCACTTCAACCACCAACTAGGCATATGTGTTTTAATGAATACTGGTACGATATTGTATATGTGCTGTAAAAAAATCAGAATGTGGGGTAGTACTTGTGATATCAGTGAATACAACACAGCAAAGTGACCATGGTTTCTCTTTACTGAAACAAAATACATGAACATTGCTATCAAACTTAACTCATTACATCCGAGTGATGCCTCCAGGTGCATCAGCAGTTAACTCCTACTGATGCTTGTAGGCTTCAAATATTGCTTGTTCATATTTGCATCAATAATTCCAAAACCATGCTATGTACAAGATTTTAAAATATTTCATCTTAAAGCTTATGGAAGGGAAATCTCAACTGCATTAATCTTTGACCTCTGTCTAGTGCAGGTAAATAGATATTAACTGTTGTTTTTATGATATTCATTTATATAGATATAACTTTCACATTTTTAAATATCTCAACAACCAAGTAACAGAATGCCTTAACCTCATATAAAAGCTCTCAGCTAGATGAATAAAATGCTGCGGACAGTATGTGAGTAACTTGAGTGGTTGCTGAGATATTGTAAGTTGTTTACAAAATATTACAAATGTAATTGTTACTGTGTTCATTGTGACTTGTAAAATTGTGTTTACGACCTAGAACCTAAGTAATACTACCACTATAAACATAGTTTGTGTTGAAGAGTTTGTCATTTATACTTCTTTCATAACCCCTATGGTTCCAGAGATATGAACATTTGTTTGAAATATGAGGAAGAAATTTGATTCTGTCAAAGGCTTAGACTCTGCCAGTACAAACTTTCTGAGCTCCATTGGAGAGAATGAGTTAAATTAAGTAATTTTCTGACATAAAACACTTTATTTTGTCGTACATAAAGGAGATAAGGCATAAAAAAGGCAGGTCATGCTTTTTCATCCTGATGCACTTCTTTGAAAGAGTGACCAAAGCAATGGATGACAATAGTGTACACCTCCCAGTAAGATGGTTTTCAAACCATGAAAGGTAACAGATGTGAAGTCCAAGAATAGAAAGTCTTTGAAACGGAAAGTATGGGAGACTGTGTTGAAAAGGTCGAGAAAGACAGTTGATACTAGATTAACTTTAGTTCTGAATTGATTTATGGAAGATGTGAAGCTACAGAAGGATGAGGTGTGTTGGTTATAGAAGTTTTCTGTCCAGAATAAAGTTAAAGAGTTGGGAATGTATGCATTTCTCTAATATTTTAGATAAGGGAGATGGCAATTGGTCTGTAGCTGGAGAGATCGGTAGAATTGCATCCTTGAGCAGGGGAAGAATATAAGATTTCTTCCATAGGGCTGGAACATATTTTTCTTTTATAGAGCAGTTTATCAGTATGGTGATTGATAGAGCTAGAGCATTAGCTGTAATTGTTAGATATTCTGAGCAGACTTTATTTGGGGTAATAGTAGTGGGTTTTAGCTGTGTAAGTAGCTTTTTGATAGCATAGGTGGAGACTGTGTTAAAAGAAATTATTAAGGAAGTTTGCTTGGTTGTGACTTTGGTACCATCACGAGTGGAGTTTTGCAGGAGAGTGGAAATTTACTGTAAGAAATGTTGAATAAACTTAGAGGTAATGCATTCTGTATCACTATGGAGAGAATTGTGAAGTTGACCAGTATGGCCTGGATGCAAAAGCTGGTGAATAGAAGACTAGAAGAGTTTATGGATTTTTACACTTGCACTTTGATAATTTGTATAGTAAGCTTTCTTATCTTATTTGATTTTTATTTAGTTAAGTTTCTGAGGTGCTTAAGTGCCTAAGATTTGTACGTGTGAGTTAGAATTTTCCAGTCATTCCAGGCCTTGTCCTATTCTTTCATTATTTATTTTCCCTGCACAGCCAGGGAGCTGGATATTATTTGATTCATTTTGTTCTGACAGGGAATGGATATTTAAGGCATCCAGGAAGGTCAAATTTAGATTTACTGCTACATCTAGTGAGAGTGTATGTACAGATTTCCAATCAAAGAGTTTTAAATTTGAGATGATAGTTTCCTTATGGAAGCTGGTAAGATTTCAGGCTTGGCTGTATGAATGTAGTCTTAGTATGGTGGTGTGGTTTCTAATTATGAATACAGGTAGGCAGTCACTGAGGGTGTCAATGAGAGAGACACTGGTGATAATATTATGTGATGAGTTGGTCAGAATACAGCTGATGGTAGATTCTCTGCTGTTGTTTTTTTTTTATATCCAGTAGGAGTGGAGAGTACTTTGGTCTGACCACAGAGGCTTATGTTGGGAATTGTTATTGATTGTTAGCCAGTCAATGTTGAGGTCTCCTAAAATAATTGTTTTGTATGGGCTGTCAGTTGTAACCCAGTACAGGAAATTCTGCTATTTCAATATTATTGCATATACCTTTAATAAATAAATAAATAAAATACTGCTCGTTTAGTTTGAGAGAAGAGATGAGAGATTCTGCCTTGTGTTGTTGAGGAGGGGAGCACAGATAACAAGATTATTTCTAAGTTGTTTTGGTAGATAATAGCCACTTGGCTCCTTTGTTGTCTTAGACTATCTCATCTTAGAATGTTGTAGCTTGAATGGAGGATTTCTTCATTGTTTGCTTTTTGTTTTAGTCAAGTTTTCTGTGGCTACTATGATATTTGGTGAATGTTGGGCTACACAAGCAAGGAATTTTGTGGTTTTGTTATGTATGCTACTTAGGCTAATCGTATAAAGGTTTAGCCCTGAAGAATTTGTTGATTTTTGGCATTTGTTGATGGTAGGATTTTGGGAGGGTGTAGCATAATTTAGTGGTGATGCTGTTGGACCTGGGTTTGGGCATATATCACCACAGAAAAATAATAGCTGATTGGATAGGTGGTGTGGGAGAAAAAAAACTTTCATTTAGTTTTAAGACAGAGATCTATTTTGTTAAATTTAGAGTTTTGACTTTAGTAAATTATTTTGTAGAGATAAAAGACAGTAGGGTTAATTAAGGTAGCAGCTATGGAAAATGGCAGTGTGATGTGTTGCAGTTATCTGTGACTGTATCTGAATAGGGTACTTGAAAAGTGGTTGAAGAGAGATGTAGGGATGTGGAGTGTACTAGTAGGAAGAGTGGCAGGAGTAAGAAAAAAAAAGTATAAAGCGTATTGTATTTTGAGGTTAGGGAGAAGTATTACAAGGTGTCTATAAAGGAGCAGTTGCTATGTGATGAATGGCAGAGAGGAGTTAAAGTTCCAAAGGTGCCATTAATGATAAAGAAAGGGTTAGAGAGAGTTTTGTTAAAAAGATGCTATTAAGGAGGGAAGACAGGGTGACAATAATTTGATAGAGTCGCTTGGATATAACTGTTGGGGAAATGAAATACGAGGATAGGTATAGAATATGAAGGCTGCTGTGTTTGTAGTTATAGAGGTATGGTGAAGAGTACAGAAGGGAGAGTGTTTAGCAAGGGCAGAAGTTATTTATGAAAAGAGAGAATTTGATTGGGCTCTTCAAAGGATTTGGAGGTAAAAGAAGGAGTGGTAAGAAAATAGTAAAACAAACCTCATTGTTGTTTATATTCAAGTGTAACCTGGATCTGTGGTTGATAAATAAGTCATTTACACCAGGGTTGCTCAACTTTCCCCTACCCTACTAATGGACAGAGACAGCTACTAAATAATATATGCCTCGCTTGGCGCCATAATAAATATCTATTGTATCAACCCAGTTATTATTACTATATTTTATATGAATCTAGTCCATGATGAGAGAAAGGTAATCAAAACACCAAAAGGGATAGAAATTCGGCCTAGCTTAAACTATGAGCACATGCACATAGGTAACTTACATAACTCTTTCTCACATTCTGCTCTAACTTTAAGGTATTATTTGGAGTTTTATTCTGGAACAGCCTTGGTCCTTATATTTGCAAGTGCATTATGCTGAGTTGCAGCTGACACAAGATCTCTCACTTTACCTTCTTCTCCACTTTTTCTTTCATTACTTCCACCACTAATAGTTAATTACTTAAACTCACCACTTCCTATGTCATTCACTTCCATGTCTTATATTATTCATAGATTCATAGGATCATAGGAGGTTACTAGGTTAATGGCCCTGGGGCCCTTACAAGCCTAGTGAATAGTTTATCCCCAAAAAAGAAACCTCATTCAGCACCTGTTGCTGCTGTCAATGAGGGCCACAGGTGAAACCCCTGGGACAAATTTGTGGTTTCCTATCCACTCACCAAGGTTGTGCTTGAAGATGGTCAGCAATGTATCCTGTTTGACGTGTATGGGAAGTCTATTCCAGAGATGGGGCAGCCTCTGAGAGACAGACCTGTCTCTCCAGCAGGTTTTGTCAATTGTTGCATATTAGATTTAGGTCTTTTGAGCAGGTATGTGCATGAGGAGTTAGACTTATGGAGATGGAGCATCTCTGGTAGGACAGGGTCCAAGATTGCCTTGCAAGTGAGACACAGATCACCTCTGAGCAACCTGTATGATACCAAGTAGATTGATAGTGATTTAAGCCTGTCCACATAGGACAGGTGTTGTTGGTCATGGATTCTCTTTGTGAGGTATTTCTGTGGCCTTTCCAGCTGGTGCAGGTGTTTGGAGAGGTGAATACCAAATGGGATATTGTACTCAATTATTGGCCTAATGAGGGAGGAGTACTGAGAGGTAATAACCTCCTTTTTTCTGGATGCAATCCCTTTACTTATGAGATGAACTAAGTAAAAGGCTTTTCTGATCACTGCCGCTACATGATGGTCAAATGTGAGATTGTTGTCAACCTCTGTACCCAAGTCTCACTCCACAAGTTGTGTGCTTAGGGGGTTGCTGCTGATGTGGTAATCAGTAGGGGCATGTTTTTGCCAAATGGTATTATAATACTTTTTTTGCATTTAACTTAAGGCTATGACTTTGGCACTAGTGATATGTTGCTGTGAGACCCACTTGTAGTATGTTATCATCATTTGCTGTGTCAATGACAGCACTCAACATACAGTCATCCACAAACTTGGTCAGCCACAGGCCTTTTTTCTTTGACCAGACCTCTGAGAAATAGATGCCAGACAGTGGGGGTCCCACGACATATCCCTGGGGAACACCACTAGTGGCAGGTCTGCTGTTGGAGCTAGAGGTGTCTATTTTGACCTTGTGGCTCCTATCGTGAACCAATTGGCCACCCAGCTGATGAGATAGGGATTTACACCAAGTTGCATTAGCTTTTCGATGATGCCTGAGTGGGGGATTGTGTCAAAGGTTTTAGCCAAGTCAAGGTAAGCTGCATGTAATGACTTTCCCTCATCCAGGGCCTTGGTGACAGTCTCAAAGAAGTCAACCAGGTTCAACAAGCAAGATCTGCCCATGACAAACCTGAACTGGGTGGAGTCAAGTGCTTGGAGCTTGCCTATGTCCTTGTTTATGAGATCCATAATAATACACTCCATGGCTTTACAGACTTGTCAAGTTAATGGGGTGATAGTTTCCAGGGTCAGCAGTGGCACCACCTTTGTGCAAAGGGATGACAATGGCAGTTCTTCACTCTGCTGGAATGAAGCCTATACTTAGGCTGTGCTTGAATAGGGCACTCACTGGTGAAGCTAGTTCTTGCTGTAGATGGTGCAGAATACAGTCTGGAATACTATCAGGTCCCATAGAGGCTGTGTGCTTTACCTTGGATAGGGTCTTTAACACTTGATCTATGTTGATGTGAGGTGTGGGACAAGTATTAGGGATGTTGAATGGGCCTTTGGGGGGGACAGGGGAGTGAAGCTTGCACTGAACCTCTCTGCTAGCAGGTTGGTTAATTCAACAAAATCAGTGTAAGTGGCACCATTAAATACTAATTCAGAACAAACCTGGGCTTTACCATGGTGGTTCCTGATGTAACTGAAGAAGGCTTTGGAGGCTGGTTGCGATCCATAACTGGCTTTGGAGGTTTTCACTAGTGATCTAATTTGCTTGTTGAGGCTAATGAGGGAGTTTTGCCAATTGGGAATTTGCCTTTTTACCCTTGGACAACAGCTTCTTCCTTTTGTTGTAAAGCCTGTTGATAAAGAATGTCCACCAGATAGGTTTGTGTTTCCCAGAGGAGTAGGTTTTAGTTCTGTTGGGTATGGCTGAGTCCATGCAGTTCTACAGGTGCTTGGAAACAGCATTGGTGTACTGTTCAACATAGTTGTCTGCATCCTCTGAGGGTGACGGTGGAGTGAAGCTACTGATACCCTCCCTTAGGAGGTTGTAGTCAGCTTTTGAGAAGTTTTTTAGCCTGGTTATGGCTGGGGGGGTTGGGCAGGATAAACATTTTGAATGAAATAGACTGATGATCTGATCTCACCAGGGAAAAACTTACTATGCAGCAGTCACCCATGTTGGTGAGAACCAAGTCCAGAATGTTATCTACCTTTGTGGGGGATGAGATGAGCTGGTCTACTGTGTTAGAAGTGATGAAGTCAAAGAATCATTGAGTGAGCGCATTAGTGCAGGAATAGTTCTCCCAGTCTATGGTAGTGTAGTTGAAGTTACCAAGGATCAGGATGTTAGGGGGTACCTTGATGGAGTCAAGTAGGTCCAGGTAGAAGGACCGGGTGTCCTGAGTCATGGAGGGGGGTTTATAGCTGGCTATAACTTGGATGGGTGTCTTGCTGACTCTCAGTTGCACCTGGAGTAGTTCTAGTGTGTCATGCTGGCAAAGCAGTCTGGAGGGGTGCTTGTCTTTAATAAAGATAGAGACTCCATCACCCTTAGTATTCCCAGCCTCATTTTGAGGTCAGAATGTGTCAAATGAGGTATAGCCTGGTAAGGCAAGGGTGCTCTCCACAGCCTTGAACCAAGTTTCCGTGACTGCACAGATGTCGGCATCTTCCAGTGTGAGGAGACCCTCCAGTGAATGCATTTTCATGTTAAGGCTCCTAGCATTAAGCAACATGACCTTCAATTTGCTTTTTGACAGATCTTTTATGCTGGAAAATTTGTCTTTGGGACATGACCTAAAAAAGCATAGTGGGGAGGCAAGAGCTTTGGCCAGAATCTGGAATCAGGAACCAACAGCAGTAAGAAAATGTAAAACAAACCACGAGAGCAGGATTTCAGGATACAAAGCTTTATTCCGGTACCTCGGCCCAATGGCCTTCAAAGGAATAAAAACACTCCACCAGAAACCATATATATACTGGTGCTACCTATCAATTAAGCAATTACATAATTAAGAAGAGATTCAGCACATACCAAGAATTAAAGAAACAAACACAATTCTTGAAACCAATAACAATAGAATAAATAATTTATCAAAAAACTACTAAATATTTAAATTCACTTCTAAGTTTAAACCTCGAGGTTTCAAAGTACTATATTTCAGAATAAATCTACTCTCTAAATTTAATAAACTTTGTAAAAAATTGCCTCCAGAATATACATTTGGTTTAGCCAAGGCACAAAAATATAATGAGTCAACTGACCCATTATGTACATTATGAAAATGTTCAAATATGGGACTATTCATTCTAGCATTACGTACATCACCAATATGTTCTAATATACGAATTTTAAGTTGTCGTTTTGTCTGGCCAATATAATATTTGGGCAAAGCACAGTCACAACCTACTATATAAACAACACCACAAGAGCTGCAATTAAACTTGTTTTTAGCAAAGTATTTCACCCCATTTATAGTACTACCTGATAGATTTCTAACTTTTAAACATATCTTACATTTACCACATTGAAACATACCGAATTCTTTAACAGTGTCTGGTATAGAAACCGCACTAAGTAGATACCTAGGTTTTAATATTTCTTTAAGATTTTGATATCTGCCATATGAAAAAGAAACAGATTTTGGAAAGAGGTGCCCAAACTCTTCATTATTACAAATAATTGGCCACAAAAAATTAACAATGTTACACAAAATATCCGAAAATAAGGAAAATTTTGTAACAAAAAACATCCTATCATTCATATCCATTTTATTATGAATAATATTCACATGAGGTGTTTTTGTGGCATAGTACTTTTGAGCACTATCAAATTTTGCACGATTCTTCCTAATAGAAGTTTCAGAATAACCTCTATCCAACAGTCTCTTACAAACAATATCAAATTCCAAATTTAAGAGACTATGTTCAGAGGTATGTTCATAGATTCGTTTGAATTCACCATAAGGAAGCGCCTCTATCAAATGCAAAGGATGTGCACTTGATGCATGAAGAAAATTATTTGAGGCTACCTCCTTCCTATATGGTTTAAATTGTACAATCCCCTGTTTGTCCACATACAACAAGATGTCCAAAAACTGAATTTCTTGTTTATTAATATTATGTGTGAATTCTAAACCAAACTTATTTTTATGTAAATCTACCATAAACTTATCAAAATCTGAAACATCACCTCTACAAATAAAAATTAAATCATCAATATATCTATAGTAAGAAACAACCTTATTTTGAAAAAATCCCAATGTGTACAAAAAATCAATCTCAAATATAGACATGAATAAAATTGCATAGGTCGGGCAAAGCTAGCTCCCATTGCAGTGCCGTCTATTTGAAGAAAAATTTTTTTATTTTTTTTTTTTTTTATCAAATACAAAATAATTGTGACTAAGTGCAAACTCTAAAAGTGAAATTACAAAAGAAGTCCGTGGACCTTCTCCCAAAATTTTCATTATAGCTTCCAAACCCAATTTGTTGCTGATGTTCGTATATAGAGATTTAACATCTACAGTAGCCCAGTATAGATCAGAATCCCATTTAAAATTTTTAATTCTCTCACAATATTGGTTTGTATTTATAATGTGAGAAACAACATATTTCAAATGGTCCTTTAATATACTATCCAAAAAGATCCCTACAAACTCCAAGTAACTCCCACAACAAGACACAATAGGGCGGCCTGGTGGATCAGAAGCATTTTGTGTATTTTGGGCATAGAATAAAAAACAGGGTCTTTAGGATTAGCCACATACAAACGTTTCACATCTTTGTTATTTAAGAAACCCAATCTTTCACCCCTCTCAAGAATCTCCAACAGACAAGCATTATAGTCTGTAATAGGATTTTTGACAATTCTACATAAACTAGATCATTGCACAATAAATCATAGCTCATTTTTAAATAGTGACATTTGTTCATAATTACCCATTTACCCCTTTATCTGCAACACAAAAAGCATAATTTTTAGCAGCTTCTTTCATACCCTTCAGAGCATTCCATTCACATTTGCTTAGGTTAAAAGAAAATACTGCCTCAAAAACTTACATATTCAGTTTCTGCCTTTTTACAAATTACATTTTCAAATGCCCTCAATACTGCAGAGTTTTTAGGTGGACAAAAGTTGCTACGGCTGGGTAATAAAGGTAATATAAATTTGCCATAACCTGTGTAAAATCGTTCTGACCGAATATCAGCAACAACATTATCAACAGATAAACTGATATCCCTCTGGCTAGAAATAGTTGGTACATTCTCTTCCACAATATCATATGTAGAAATATCCAATAAAGGGTCAAAGAGAAGGGAAAAGTCATCCAAGTCATCTATGTCAGTGGAACTAACAGAACTATTTTCAACATTAACTAAATCAACAGAGACATTTAGATTTTCTTCTGTAGTCGCCACAAAAGTGGCATTATTGCAACTTTTCTCAAAAAACAATTTTAAATATAATTTTCTACAGAAACGTTTAATGTCCAATAGGATATCACACAATGCTGGAACTTTGGTAGGTACAAACTTACTACCCAAATTCAGCACCGAAACCATCTCTGAAGATAAAACAAAGTCACTTAAGTTCACAATATTAGTTCCATCCTGATAATTCACGTTTTGGTCCAGCAAACAGTTCTGGGTAGACTCGACAAACTCGTTTATGCACTCTTGACCATTAGAAACGCCATTCACATGCTCATTTGTATTATCATTAACATTGGCAACATACGCAACAAAATCAGTACCTTCATTCCCACAACGAGAATGAAGAGCATGTGCATTAGCATTAGCATAAGAATGGTACTCAATACCTTTTATTACGGCCTTTTTGGCGAGATTTTCGTTTCGCCCCTTGTCGAAAGTTCCACCTTCCTTGTTCCTCTTCTTCCATCAACAAGCCATTATCTTCTGCCAGATCCACGCGCTCAAAAGAAACACTCTTCTTACTTCCGCCGGCTGTATCTGATGATGATACTGAAGAATCACGCCCACTACGTGAACTTCCCTCTGATGGTCTGCCTCGGACTGTACCATTGATATGCTTCTTACGCTCATGCCGGCGCTGCCAAGAGTAAATAATATTGCTTTTAAAATCAGCAATATCTCTGTTTAATTTTTTCTTTTTCCTAGCTATAACCTCGCATTCAGCCTTTGAGACGGCAGTATTGATTTCTTTCATAGCTAGTGATAAGGAAGAGGAAATAGCCTGGCCATCTGTAAGACTTGCCTCACTTTCTGCTATCTTAGTTTGAAGTAGCCCCAAGCTTCTCCGATTGCGTTTAATAAGTATATTCAACCAAGTTAAAGTACACTGTAAAGACGCTGCTTGCCATTCGGCTAGAAATTCAGCTTCATCCTCAGCAAACTTATACGCAGGAAGTTTGTCTATTCTCAAACCTCTTGGTGTAATAGACAATTCAACATATTTTTCTAAGAGACAAATGTCATAAAATAGTGATGTTTCTCTAATTCTCAGTCTTTTTAAATCTTCAAATTTTCTATCGCGACCATAGTTACCAGAATCTGGAATCCCAGGGATGACAGGTTGAGGCCATCTCTGGAAAGCCTCAAAGCCTATCAATCATGTCATCCCAGGCAGACAGACACTGGATCCCCTTGGAATGACAGCAGAAACTAAGCCAATTGTTGAAGTCAATTATTTTGTGTTGGTATTGTGGTATCACTCTTGGTGAAGGTAGGATGCTGCTTAGGGCTAGGGTCATACCTGCCTGGAACACATACTCTGAGAGCTTAATCATGTCTCACTTAATAAAGTCCAGAGAGGTACATCTTAAGTCATTCAAACCAACATGGGCAGTGACAGAGTCATACTTCTACCTGTTGTGGAGAGACTTAAGTGCATGCGTGATGTGGCGGATTCTGGCACCTGACAGACAATTGACCCCAACCTTCTCCTTGTCGAGCCTGGTGAGAGGGACATTGGTGTGTCTCACAATTTAGTTGGCAATGACTAGTATTTTTGGTTTATTGTTATGCCTTATGAGCTGTGTTGGTTTATTGTAATGCCTTATGGGCAGTGTTTGTCAGACACTGGTGTATTGTCTGCTGTGTGTGATGTTTTTGGTGTTGTATGTGGAATGTTTGTGAGTGTGTTTTGGAGGTCTCTGCTGTTTAGGCAAGTTTTTATTGAGAACCTCTGACTAGGTGGGTGGGTATTGTGCTTGGCTATGTGGTGTAGGTTGTGTGGTGTTTGTGCTAGCAATCTCCTCTTTGTCAGTAGGAGTTAGAGAGCATGGATTCCAGGTTACTGATGTAGATGCATTTCTTGCAAGTAAAAGAATTATATACTAGGAGTAGAGAGCTATCAGTGAACATGAGGCAGTTGCTACACTGTCTCAGTATGTCCATGTCGACCAGGCTGGCAGAAGAAACTAATGGAAATTGTCCAGGCATAGTATTCTGAAAACTTGGACAGACTTATAGAGAGAGGGATAGAGGGTTTTGATAAGGGTTTTATCCACAAGAGTTTAGACCACAGAAACCTTCTTAAATGTAAAATAACTGGCCTGAAAAACAAGTGCTAAAATCAAAACTATTTAAAATCATTATCCCCTATTCCCTACATTTACAAGACTGAAAAAAGTCACATTTTTCTTTTTATCTTTGACTGATATGCACATCTACATACTTTCTCCCATTGATTTGTTGTCAGAGCTGGGGATTGCTGGAGGAAGGATCATTGTGTGGTTTCCTATTGGCAGACTAGTTTAAAACTGTTAATTTCACCTGTATATAAGCTTCACACTTGTGTGGGGTTTTTTTTGGCTCAATCAACCAGAGCTGCTCTGTGATTGGCGTCCTTTGCCAGAAGTCCAGAGTGTTTCTGCTTGAATCTAAGCCATCCAAAGCTAAGAACAAGAATTTAAGCTTATTTTGAGTTTGGTCTACACTTTTTTTATCTTACTTTGCTGTTTTGCTTCATTACTTTGTGCCTTTTTGACTGCTCTTACTGTTTGTGCTTGCTTATTACCTGCACTTGTTTTGCATTGAAATATTGCTTAGATTAGCATAGACTAGATCCAGACTTGCTGAATATAGCTTTTTTCATACACTTGAACTCAAATCCAGCCATCTTACATTAAGAAGGCCTCCCCTGAACCCTTGTGGCAGAAGAGTGTGGATATAACCTTGCCTGAGCCGGGGATTGCTGGAGAAAGGATCATTGTGTGATTTCCTATTGGCAGACTAGTTTAAAACGTTTTTATTTTGCCTGTATATAAGCCTTGTGTTTGCCCATAGCTGTGCACAGTGCAGTGGGGATTAGCCGTGCCTTGCACAGATGTAAATGGCTCAAAATACTTTTTTTCCCCTAGACTCCAGGTAGTGAAACCCTCTCAGGCTTCCCTGCTGCTCTTTGGCCAACTCAGCTGCAGATTTCTGCACTGTAGGACTCTCAGCTGAGTCATTCCTGACCTTCTATAGAATTAAGTCCCCTCATTAATCACAGAGAAGTAGCTGATCTAATTTGCACTCTCACAAACTAGTACTTACGAATTACTTGCTACTATAGACAGTTTCCTAACATTTCTCCAGCTGGTCTGATTGACTTGGGCATCCGGAGGCAATGTAGCAATTGCCTCATATATACTGACAACCACTTGCTCCTAAAGCAAACAAATGCAGCATGTGAGAGATGCAACTATACTATGAAACTGGAATCAGTCCTCTCATATAACAATAAATAAGACATTAAACTGTCTGTCAGGACACACACCTCTCTTACATAAGATAAAGTCAAGACACATAAATCCACATACTCAGAGGTACTCACCAAGAGCCTACCAAAAGACCAGAGACCTCTCACGTGATAAACAACCCGCACATGCTGGTACACAAACAGAATCCACCAGTACACATAACAGCATGCATATCAGTGTCTCAGCAATTAAGCCTCTAAACACCTCTAAAGCAAATGTCCTGTTCATAGGTGACTCAACAATGAGAGACACAGATGTCACCCTCACCAGGTTGGACAAGGAGAAGGTCATGGTCAGCTGCCTGTCAGGTGTCAGTTTCTGTCAAGTCACACATGCACTCAAGACACTCAGCAACAATTACTGTTATGACTCTGTCATAGTACATGTTGGAGTGAATGACTTGAGATCTACCTCTCTGGACTGTATGAAGATAGACATGATAGAACTCTCAGATTATGTGTTCCAGGCAGGTAGCCCTAAGCAGCATTCCACCTTCACCTAGGATAATGCCACAGTGCAGAAAAAAAATATTGATTTTAACAATTGGTTTAGCTTCTGGAGCCAATCCAAGGGGCTCCAGTATCTGTTAGCCTGGGAAGACATGGTCTGCAGACCGCAATACTTTGCCAGAAATGGCCTCCACCTTCTCCTTAAGAGAAGTTAAGTGAGAGGACTGATTCCAGTTGTTTTTAGGCTATGTCAAAACAACAAAACTTCTGAAGTAAAAACATCCACTAGATACAAACTCAAGGTCATGCTGCATAATGCTAGGAGCCAAAACAGTAAACTGTACTCCCTGGAAGCACTCGTCACCTTGGAAGGTGCTAACATCTGTGCATTCACTGAAATGTAGTTCAAGGCCACAGAGAGCACCCCAGCCATAGAAGGCTACAATGCCTTTCACATGTTCAGACCCAAAAATGAACATGAAAGAACTAAAGATGGAGGTGTATCCATTTTTATTAAATCCAAATACACCTCAAGACTGGTGAAACAGTGTGGCTCTCTTGAGCTACTCCAGGTCCAAATAACTATAGGTAAAGTTCCCTACCACATCATAGCTAACTACAGATCCCCACCATGAACCAGGACAAACACACTGCCTACCTGGACTTGCTAGAGTTGCTCAATATACAGCTAAGCACCTTGGTCATGGGAGACTTCAACTACCTATGTTTTGAATGGTTGACTTACACAAGCCCAAACACAATTGCTCTGAGGTTCCTGGACTTGAACAGTTAGCCTGTACCCCCACAAGGAGCTCAAATTTCCTAGATTTAGTACTCACCAACATGGCGGTGTCACTGCATTACCCCCATTGCATTGTCATCCCTGGTTAAGTCAGCAATAAATCTGTTTTTTTGAAATAAAGATCAGACCTGACACCCCCATAGGAGCAAAAACTGAAAAATTTATCCAAAACAAACTATAGCCTTCTGAGCAATGGCATAAAATACTACTAGCACAGCCAATGACTCTTGTGCAGAAGAGTACACAAACACCCTATACAGCCACTTAAAGAAATGCATTGACTCTGCTGTACCTGACAGGGCTAAAATCAGGTCCTTTCAAAAACACAATCCACCTTGGTGGACTGCAAGTATAAATAGTATAAATATGTTGTATAACAAAAGAAAACTGATATCTAAGAACAAAAGGGAACTTACTCAACAAAGGAAGATTACCCTCCACAGCTTAAACAAGCAAATCAGAAACCTTGTAAAGTCCTCTAAAGCTATTTATAAGACTAAATTAGCATCCCTACCTAAAGGCAATCATAAGGCATCTTTTCTACATCCAAAACCTAAAAGAAAGCCCAGCTGTGTGCCGAAATTATACAGGATGGCATCACACACTGAACCTGAAGAAATTGCAAACCTGCTAGCTTACAGATTTGGTAATAACTTCACCCACCTTGTCCCCACCAGCCACACCCCATAGCATTCTTGACACCAGTCCTCTACTGAGTATCTCCAAAGAACAAGTCATACAAGTAACCTCCAAGGCCAAAAATAAAGCCTCTATTTGACAAGATAACATCCCAGGCTGCTTACTAAACAATCTAAAACAAAACCTAGTGAAACAGCTTAGCATTCTCTTTAACCACAGCCTGAGCACTGGTTTTGTGCCCGTGGAGTGCTGAACAGCAACAGTAACCCCCTTACACAAAGGGGGTCCATCAACTTACCCTGGGAACTATAGCCCCATTAGCCTGACCAGCCTTATCTTTAAGGCCATGGAAAGAATCCTCATGGACCTTATGAACCAGGACACAGGCAACCCTCAAACTCTTGATCTGACCCAGTTTTGTTTTGTTTTGATTTAGCCAAGGTGTCTGACACAATTCCCCACTCAGAGATCATTGAGAAACTCTCCCAGCTAGAAAATAACCCATACGTCACTAGACGGGTAGCCAACTGGCTCACCAATAGATTGCATACTGTCAAAGTTGGTGTGTCCACTTCCACCAGCAGACCATTCACCAGTGTTGTACCACAAGGATCTGTATTGGGCCCTCTGCTGTTTGGAATCTATTTCTCTGAAGTCCAGGCAGAAGTGGATGGTCTGTGGCTTACCAAGTCTGCAGATGGCTGTAAACTGGGCACAATCAAAGAATCACCCAATGATGTCAACATATTACAGAATGGACTGACACAGATTAATGATCGGTGCCAAAGCCATGGACTAAAACTAAATGTAAAAAAAAAAATGCCTCATTATCCCCTTTGGCAATGAAGTATCCCCTGCTAATTATGATATAGATAGCACCCCTCTAAGCTCAAACCCAGTGGTGTAAGACTTAGGAACATAGGTTGATAGCAATCTAAACTTTGATCACCATATGTCCATAGTGGTAAAGAAAGCCTTCTACACTGCACATCTATTAAATAAGGGCATCGCATCCAAGACCAAGGAGGTCATATCTCCACTGTACTTGACCCTTATCAGACCACTAATTGAGTGTAATGCTCCCTTCTGTATGTACCTCACCAGACATCTGCAGCAGCTGGAGAGAATGTAGAGGTTTGTAACCAAGAGAAAGCAGGGCCTCCAAAACATGACCTGCATGGAAAGATTGAAAGCCCTGTCACTGCAGTCTGTATCATGCAGGGTGCTGAGTGATGAGCTGTGCCTGGCATACATAGCAGTCTTTGACTCTGCCCTAATGGAAATGCTGCACATCTGCAAATCAAAGGGGACAAGAGTTACTGCCTCTAGGGATCTCAACCTAGCCAGTGACATTAACAGAACATGTGGGAGAGACAGATGTCTCGCAGAGATTGCTGCTGCTGTGGAATAAGCTCCCACTTCATGTGAAGCAGAGCTCCTCAATGACTCTATTTAAGCACAGCCTTGACAATTGGATGGATAACCATAAATTCACCCCCGGGGTGGCACCTATGTCCCTCAAGGACAGGGACCTTTGGTGCTGATCATAAAATTGCTCACAAACAACGACCATTTAACTATGGTCAATTAGGGAACCAAAACAAGCTCCTCAAGGAAGAAAAAAACTCACCTAGTGGACAACTACCATTAACACGCTTTACAATAAGAGGAAGAAATTGCTGTATAAGAGTAAGAGGGAGTGAGCCCTCCTAAACGGGAAACACTCCCTCCTCAACTTAAACAATCAAATAAGATTTCTTGTGAAGTCCTCTAAAGCAAACGGGTCTATATTAGATCATCGAAGTGTTAATACTTCGAATTATCTAATATCGAACTGAAAACAGTGAACGCTGAAAATAGCGAAGCTGCAGATAACCAAATTTTTTCCTAGGGAAAGAATGTGGTTGTCCGTTTCTGGGCTTCACTATTTTCAGCATTGTGGTGGAAAGTTACAGGTTGGGTTCAGGTAAGTGTGCAATTGTGTGGACGTTAGGGTTAGGGCAGGGTATATGAGCTAGGGTTAGGGCACTGGTGAGGTGAGTGTGCAATAGTGATAGACTTTAGGGTTAGGGCAGGGTATGTGAGTTAGGGTGCGGGTGAGGTGAGTGTGCGATAGTGACTGACTTTAGGGTTAGGGCAGGGTATGTGAGTTAGGGTTAGGGCGTGGGTGAGGTGAGTGTATGATAGTGATAAACTTTAGGGTTAGGGTGGGGTATGTGAGTTAGGGTTAGGGTGCGGGTGAGGTGAGTGTGCGATAGTGACAGACCTTAGGGTTAGGGTTTAGGTTAAGGATAGTGGATAGATAGTACTATATGTACAGTTTAGTGAAGGGTTAGATGTAGGATTTTAAGAGTATGTGTGTGGATTGCATTTTTTTGTTGTGCTTGTGTTGTGTGTGTGTTTCTTGGAACAGTGAATTTTTTTCCCAGGGAAAAAATTCACTGGTCTGAGCTTTCAATGTTTTTAGATTTTGTGGTTAGAAGGTCGAGGTTGTTGTATTCGATGATGTGCTGTTTCGTTGAACTGATATAGACCCAAAGCAAACCATGACTCCAAATTAGCTTCCTCAACAAGGGACAACCACAAAGCATTCTACAGTCACATCCATAACCTAAAAGGAAAGGCCCAGATTTGTGCAGAACTGGTAGTTAATAAATACTGGGGATCCAGTAGTTGTCTGCCTGGGATAACATGATCGACAGAGCACAATGCTTTGTCAGAGATGGCCTGCACCTGTCGCCCTTGGGATTCTGGATACTGACAAAGGCTCTTGCCATCCCTATAGTGCTTTTTTATGCAAGGTTCAAATGACAAATTCACCACCGTAACAGGTACAAGCAAGCAAAATCTAAGGGTAATGCTACTCAATGCTAGAAGTCTAAACCTCAAAATGCACTCACTCGAGGCACTCCTTAAAATGGAGAACATTGACATCTGTGCAGTGACAGAGACCTGGTTCAAAGCTCCAGAGAGCACCCCTGCATTACCAGGCTATAATTCATACCACACCTTTTGGCCACCTATCCCGGAATGAAGCAATAAAGGTGGAGGCGTGTCCATATTCATTTAGGATATCCACACCACCAGGCTAGTTGCACAGCATAATGCAGCCGAGATTATCTAAGTGCAACTAACTCTGGACAAGATTGCAGTCCAAATTGTAGCTTGCTACAGACCCACCACCATGCCCCAGGATTCCAACTCCTCATTTCTTGATACACTGGAAATTATTAGGGTACAACACAACACCCTAATAATGAAAGATTTCAACTACCCCACCATTAACTGGGAAAACTCATGTACCAACTCTTTTGCTCAACATTTTGTGGAATTCATAAATTCCAACACCTTGGATAAACTTATTCACACCCCCACCAGGGGCAGCAATATCCTAGACCTGGTCATTACCAACATGGGCAACCGGTGTACCACACCAGAGGTCAATTCCTCGTTGGTCAGATCCGATCACAAGCTAATCACCCTAGACATCCACATCCCGCCCCCACCCCCAATTAGGGAAACCACTGTATAAACTTCTCCAAAGCTAACTTCACACTTCTTAAGACAGAAGTGGCAAACTTCATGACACCCATGCAGATGGACAATAGAGGTACGACTGCTGAATCCTACACAAATGCACTTTATAAGCACTTACATGAATGCATAGATCATGCTATCCCTAATGGAACCAAGATGCTATCCTCCAAAAAAAAAAAAAAAAACAATCTGATGATCCTCTGCCATAAATAAACTCTACAACAGAAGAAAGAAACTGTTGCAAAAAAGAATAAAATCCCATGACTGGAGGACCTCCCTGGTCAGCCTCAGTAAGAAGCTGAGATCCCTCATAAAATCCTCCAAAGCTAGTTACAAAAACAAAATTGCCACTGACTCTAAAGACAACCACAAAGCATTCTATAGCTATGCCAAGAATCTCAATGGCAACACTCAGATCTGCTTTGAGTTACAGCACAATGGCACTAAATATACAAAACCAACTGATATTGCCAACATCCTGGCAGATAGGTTCAGTGCTAACTTTATCCCCATCTCACCCCTAGAGGGCCCATCTCTATACCGGAAGAATGGAAAGTTCCTGTAATCACAGCTGCACAGGTAAAAACACACTATCCAAAGCCAAGAACACAGCGTCCATGGGACCTGACAATATCCCAGGTTGCGTTCTACATGAACTACAGAATGAACTGGCACCCTACCTAAGTGCCATGTTCAATCATAGCCTCACCTCAGGCTTTGTGCCCACTGAATGGCACACCATGACAATTACCCTACTCCACAAAGTGGGAGCCACGACGGACCCTGGGAACTACCCACCCCATTAGCCTGATGAGCCTGGTCTGCAAGGCCATGGAACGTATCATCATGGAACTCATAAACAAAAACATTATCAATCTCCAAACTCTGGACCCTACCCAGTTCAGGTTTGTAAAAGGCAGATCATGTCACCTAAACCTGATTGACTTCTTTGAAGCAGTCACCAAAGCCATAGATGAGGGTAAGGTGTTTCACACAGCTTATCTAGATCTCGCCAAGGCTCTCGTCACCATCCCCCACTCTGGAATTATAGATAAGCTCACTAAACTAGGTATAAATCCCTATGTCACAAGATGGGTTGCCAACTGGCTCACAGACAGAACCCACACTGTGAAAGTAGCAGGCTCCAAAGCCGACTTCAGACCAGTGACAAGTGGAGTACCACAGGGTTCAGTTTTGGGTCCTCTCCTGTTTAGTATCTACTTCTCTGAAGTACAGGCTAACACAGAAGGTCTTTGGCTAACAAAGTTTGCAGAGGACTGAAAACTAGGAGCCATAATCAAAACTCGAATGATGTGGACATACTACAAAAGGGCCTCACTGAGACAGATGTCTGGTGTCAAAGCCATGGCCTGAAGCTCAATGCCAAAAAGTGTATTGTCATCCCCTTTGGTAAAAACTCTCTACCTATGAACTACCACATAAGTGGTAGTCTACTTAATGCCAAAAGTGTGATAAGAGACCTTAGGACACAGGTGGACAGTAATCTCTCCTTTGATAATCACATCGCCACAGTGGTCAAGAAATCCTTCAACGTGGCTCACCTCATCACAAAAGGTTTCTCATCCAGAAAAAAAGAGGTCATTGTTCCCCTCTACTCATCACTCATTAGACCCATTATAGAGTACAATGCCCCTTTTGCTATGTACCTAACAAGACATCTAAAACAACTGGAAAGGCCACAGAAATACCTCACAGAGAGGATTACTGGCCTCAAACAGATGCCCTACGCAGATCGTCTCAAAAAACTCCAGCTTTACTCCGTCGCATATCGCCTACTCAGAGGCTATCTTTGCCTAATATACAAAGCTATGTCAAACCCAGAGCTGCTGGGCATGCTCCACTTAAATAAATCCCAATCCCTCTGAGCTACACGCTCTAGGGACCTAAACCTTTTCACCACAATAAACAGAACATGCTGGAGGAATAGATTCCTGTCCCAGAGACTTCCCATACTCTGGTACAGACTACCTATTTATGTCAAACAGAGCTCCTCATTAGCACTCTTCAAGAAAAATCTTGATGATTGGATGTGAAATAGGAAATTCACCCCAGGGATCACTTCTGTGTCTCTGCTCAACAGGGGCACAGGAAAATAATTTTCTTGGGTGGCGAAAGCCAGGGTAGCTTTTTGGCTAGGCTTATATAGGCCCTAGGGCTAATAGCCTAGTACCTTCCTATGAACCTATGAACCTATACCACATCACACCTCTCAACTGTACCGAATTCCTTGGTATATATTGGTTTTGAGGGAAAAATAATGGTGTGCTTCGAATTCCCGAGTTGCTCTTTTAGTTCCCAATTTTTTGTGATTATTTTTTTGTATTACCACTTTAAAATTTATGGCTGACATCACCACACATCACCAGCCTACAGAGCTGTGCATGATGACATCAGCTACAGCCTGTTCGACTCTGTCAGATATTTATTTTGAACTATTTTGGAGGGAGATAAAGAACAGCAATTTTCCAATGTGCATAATTTAAGTTTTGCAGAGTCCGCCCACATGTCTGCAGGTCAGGATGAGAAATGGGCTCAGCCTCAATGTAAGAAAAAATAATTATTATCTGATATGTCTGTAATGCTGCTTAGTGGCTGTGGGTTCCACTTCCCCAGTGTATAGATGGATTGCTGATACTGTACTGTGTTGTACTTTAAAAGGCAGCGGATGCTGCATTTCTGAGAATGTCCTCCTTTGAAGGAGATACCTAGTAACTATCAACCTGTTGGCTAACTAGTGCAATGCAAGCTTGACTGGAATTAAATAATCATCATCAACAACCCCCCCTTTTCTGCTTTTCTAAATGTGGTCTGCTGTTACTTGTCTGCTTTCAACATCTCACTTGATTCAATGCAGTTAATTTTAATTTTATAAAAGGCAATTGTATTTTAGTTTTATACAAATGCTGATACACATTCAAATGTTTAAATAAAACACTATTCTGGTTATATTTTGTGTTTAATTTTTTTGTCTGTTCTTCAACTTGTGTTTGAATGATAGTGTCCCACAATTCCACTGAAGTGGGTAGGGTTACATAATTATGTATGCAAATTTTATGTTAATCATCATACAGATTTCTACCTTTTTTTCATGGGCCTTTGTCCAGATTTTTGTTGTTTCCAGGTTGATGTACCACATATACTGAGCCTATAGACATAGCTAACCTGTTGGCTGACAGGTTCTGTGAAAACTTCACTCCCTTGTCCCCACCACACATATCCCATGACATCCCAACCACCTGTCCCCTACCTTGTATCTGTAAATAGCAGGTTGTAAAAGGCCTCTCTAAGGCCAAAAACACAGCATCTATGGGACCTGATAACATCCCAGGCAGTGTCCCACATGGGTTCCAACATGAATTAGCAACAGCACCGGATACTCTTTTAATCATAGTCTAAGCACTGGATTCTTACCAGCTGAATGGAAAACAGCCACTGTTATTCCCTTGCAAAAAGGTGGTACTTCCACTGCCCCTGTGAACTATAGATCTATTAGCCTGACTAGCCTTGTCTGCAAGGCCATGGAGCAAATCATCATGGACCTTATCAACAAAGATATAGGTAATCTCCAAACACTTGATCCTACTCATTTGGATTTGTCAAAGGGAGATCATGCCTGTTAAACCTGGTGAACTTCTTTGAGACAGTCAGCAAGGCCCTGGATGAGGGGAAATCTGTGTATACAGCTTACCTGGACTTAGCCAAGGCATTTGACACTATCCCCCACTCAGGTATCATTGACAAACTCACCCAACTAGGCATCAACCCTTATATCATTAGATGGGTTGCTAACTGGCTCACTCATAGAACACATATAGTCAATAGGGGAATCCACCTCCAGCAACAGACCTGTAGGATCCTCTACTATTTGAAATCTATTTCTCCGAAGTACAAGCAAAAACTAAAGGTCTGTGGCTAACAAAGTTTGCTGATGACTGCAAACTGGGAGTGGTCATAGAATCTCCAAGTGATGTCTACATCCTACAGGAGGGTCTTACACAAAAACATGATTAGTGCCAAAGTCAATGCAAAAAATGTATTACCATTCCTTTCAGTAAAAGTGATACTCCTGCTAGCCACCACATCAATAGCAACACGTTAAGTACGCACTCAATGGTAAGAGAGCTGGGCACTCAGGTCAACAGCAACCTTACCTTTGACCACCATGTCTCCACAGTGGTAAGAAGAGCATTCTATATTGCTCATCTCATAAGCAAGGGCATTACCTCCAGAAGAAAAAAAAGTTATAACCGCCCTGTACTCTTCTCTCATCAGGCCAATAATTGAGTACAATACCCTTTTTGGTATATACCTTTCTAAGCACCTGCAGGAATTGGAGAAATCACAAAGGTTCCTCACAAGAAAAATTCAAGGTCTTTACCATCTGTCCTATGGGGATTGTCTGAAAACACTATCATTTTATTGTGTTTTATACAGTCTACTCAAAGGTGATCTCTGCCTTGCATATAAGGCAATCTCTGACCTTACATTATTGGAAAGGCTTCATATCTGAAAGTAAAATGGCATACGGGTTACTCATTCTAAAGATCTGAACCTGGTATGTAACATTAATAGAACCTGCTGGATGAACAGATTTGTCTCGCAAAGGTTACCACACCTTTGGAACAGACTCCCACTTCATGTCAAACACAGCATCTCAGTGGACCTCTTCAAATGCAATCTGGACGATTGGATAGGTGACTGTAAATTCACCCCAGGGGTTCCAACTGTGTTCTTCTTGGCAATAGGTGCTGATGATGGAAATAAGGGTAAGAACTTGGTTAGGCTTGTAAGGGCCCTAGGACCAATAGCCTAGCAATTTCTTATGATCCTATGATCCTATGTCCTTTTTTTTACATGGCTAGGGTTGTAAAGGCCCTAGGGACATTAACCTAGTAAACTCCCATGAACCTATGAACCTATGGTACAACAATAATCTTGTCTGGTATTCTATCCCTCTGTAGTACACATCTATGTCAGGACTCATGACCAGTTCATATTCTCAGAAAATAATTTATACTTTTCATCAGTTTATGTATAATATTTGCATGCACTTGACCATTATAATATTTCTTTTTATATATTATTTTTTACGTGTAATTGGCTACTTACTCATACATTTAGATTAGTATAATCTTAGACAATGTCAGCTCACTATCTCAGTCAGTAAACATTAAATAAACAAAGATAAAATATAGGAAGCTGACTTGTTATATGGAACAATGGACCCCCTGTCTGTGACCCATTTGGTTAGCAGCCTGTGCATCTGAGAGGCTGGCCTGTGAAGATGGGGGAGTGACAGGGATTTGATTGATCACTTCTCCTGATGTGTGAGGAAGATCTGTACATCTCCTGGGATGAAGAACCACATTATCTCACCAATTCTTGTTGGATATTAGCATCAGCAAGAAGAAGATGACAGCAGTTCATTGGTTTGGGAAGGTAGAGTTGAATGGGTCATATCACCACAGAGACAGAAACAGAGACATAGCCAGTAAAAGACCATTGCACAGCCTTTCCTAATGTGCTCTCTGAAGGAATATATGCAGGGGCTCAGGGTTTGCTAGGACAATACTGCAAAAAGCCCTTGATGGATGCCAACATGATAGCCAATGCAACATTTTCTCTTATTCATATTGGAAGGATGGTATAAAAATGTGACAAATACAGATACTAGCCAATATCTCAGTCCAACAGTAATACCTAAACTGAAATCTCTCATTCCACTGTGTGCAAAGATTAAATTTTACTAACAGCTACTATATAAACTAGGTACAACACTTGACATGATATCATAATATAATGGTGCAGCAGTTAACATCATCACCTCCCAGCAAGAGGTTCTCCAGTTCAATTCTTGGCTGGGGTGCCTTGTGTGCAGAGTCTGCATGTCCTCCCTGCATTTGCATGGGTTTCTTTCCTCCTACATTCCAAAGACATGCATCTAGAGTGTTTCTGTCCAGACCTCTGCTGAAAATGTAACATCATTTTGTATTTTGAGCTCCAAGCCTGACTAAATTTTTATGCATACTGGTGTATCTATCCTATGTCTGTAAGTGCTACTCAGATATATTTGTTAAGCCAGTTTAGATGATTGTTAGACTGTACAAATTTAAATGTACTAGAATAAGTGGTATATTTCCATAAATTTAATTAGACTGTAAAATGTGTTATATTTGCATTATGTTATGATTACTCCTGTTTGGCATGACATTGTATATGTATACCTTTGGAGCTTTTCTCCCTGGCCCTCCGCTGAAAATGGACATGTATCCAGTTGGACTATCCCGGTCAACAAGTGTAAAATAAATAAAATTAATAAAATAAAGACTGCTGTGTACCATTTTACCATTTATATTTTGTATTTTGCCATATTAATAATGCTTCTGATGTATTTGCTTATTATAAAATTCCTAAAGATTTAAAAAATATTTTTCTGGATTTAATTTCATGTAAGTTTTTTTGTCAATTATTTTTCTATTCAGGCCTCCATTGAATGGGGTCTTCTCCATTAGATGTACAGTCCGTCTGTTTTCTAAACCACTTGCATCATGCTATGCAGTATAAAATAAAACTTCCTATTATCAAGCCATCAATCCCAGATCATCTGATAGGATGACTAGGTAACTAGTATCCTGGAATTTCCAGCATATAATACAACTACTCCATAATCACCTGACAGTAACTGATATGTCTCATTTTCCCAGATCCTAATTGTCTGCTTTCCTTTTAGTGACTGAAGCACCCAGATCACCCTAATGTAACCTGTGAGCAGTCAGAATCCCATTCCCTTATCCCATCTATCATTGTATTATAACTAGTTTGTCTTATATATTCCTTTCATGTGTCTTGTCAGTTACTGCAAACCAATACCTCCTGTATTATTCATCCCGATGTTAAATTGAGTTCTCAATCTGCTGTACTAGAAAGATGCCAATAGAGAAAACAAGCAATATTAGATCTCTTTCTACTTATCAGAGTTTCCTGGAAAAAAAGGAGAGCATACTAGTGTGCTACTCTTGGTCTGACAGTCATAGCAAATATGCAATCTACTAGATGCCGAAAAAGAGTGAAACTTCAGTACTGGTGACGATGGCGAATGGTAACTGATCAGAAAATGTCAGCTCCATGTATATGAATAAGGTGCAGCAATGGACATTTTGACTAAATCCCTGTATCAGCTAACTGAGAAAACAGAAAAGGAAATAGCTGTTCATTACCCAGGTGAATGAAAAGGGGAAGAGATCATGAGCAGTTGCGGATGAACCAGGATGGGCTTTAAAGCAAGACAGAAAGAAAGAACTTACAGTTTGTCAGTCCTCCTATGCTTTGGGGTGGAGACAAGGTAGTGCTCCTTGCTCAAGAATACACAAAATGGATTTTTACTGAAAATCTGTTGAGAAAAAGTAATTATGTGGACAGAGTTAATAGGAGGATGTAAAAAGGACTGAGCACTAAGGTTTATTTTTGTGTTGCTTTGAGGAAATCAAGCTAAATAGATGAAAAACGCTTTACGGTACAGATATAGCTTGAGTAAGACTTGGGACACTATAGGATTTTTTGGGGGGGGCTTTCAATAAAAAGATTCAGATTCATTATATGAAGATTTATTATATTGAGAATTATCATAAAACAAATGCTTACAAGAACCGAGTTCCTGCACCTTATGGTAACAAAAGTAGAGTTACAACCTGAGTGTCAAACTTCTTCTACAATAGCAGAGGTAGACAGAAGGAATGCAACTGATATCAGTGAAAGAAAATGAGAGCCCAGTGTAGACGTCTTACAGCAGGTGGTCAAGGAAGAGCATATGGACATGGAAAGGTGCAATGTAAGGCAGAAGGTCCAGTAACAGAGGATCCTGGAGGGGATAAAGAGTTGAAGGAATAAGAGGACAGTAAAGCAGAAAAGCTGAGCAGAAGTGGAAGTCTATAAAAAGTGAAGGGGATGTGAAGCAGGCCCTATATTGAAAGAGAAACCTTACTGAAGAAAGGCATAGTGTGTATGGGGAAGATAGACTCTTGTGAGACTTATTGCAACTACCTTACTGCAGAGGAAGAGGGTGACGAGGTTGAGAAAGGTAACAAACTTTGTGATATGGGAAGTATCTGCAGCAATGTCAGCAGAAAGATTAAATACTTTGCAGAAGTCAGGTAGGAGGCCCACATACTGGTTGCAAATATCGATTTGTCATCAGTTTCAGTGTCCTAATAAAAGTTTTCTGGGTCTGACTATAGCTTGGTGAAAACAGATTTTATGTCTGTATTGGAAATTGTGTGTGTAAGACAACTCCCTGGTGCAAGTGTTAAACCTGGTAGGATAATATCACTTGATCCCACAATTTGTGGCATACTGCTGATGTAGATAAAAGTGTACTGTAACTGTTTCATAGTTCAGTATAGTTATGTGATGGCCAAAGGCACAGAATTTGTCTGAAGGGCTTGACGTGAAATAATATCTAAACGTTTGCTATATGTCTAGTTTCATTGTCTGATGAAATGAACTTAAAAACTAACATTCAGTTTTCATTAAGTGCCTTTCTGAGCACTAAGATAACATTGATGAACAAATACAAGTACAATGAGGATCAGTAATTACACAGAGCCCAAGTTTAAGTTGTACTAGTGTTATATAATAATGTGCATAATGCCGTTATAGGCTTTGCTATGAGGGATACATGTTTTTTGTAAGCTAGTGCAAATGTAGGCATGTCTGCATGTTTGCAATCAAGACTTGTGCTCACCAAGTAGGGTGTTGTAATTTTAAATCTCCATGAATAGGATGGGTTGTTCCTGGGAAGTTATAGTGAGAAAGGAAAGTGATGGGTTTGATGAAGGTATAGAGAATTTAAAAAGCTACTGAGCATTGTGATGATGTAAATATTAATGTGGTTCAACAAAATAAGACTCTGTTCTTTGGTGGATATTAAAAATGGATATATTGCCAATTAGTCGTAATGATTTTTGCTGGGGGTTATATGTATTTTCTTTTAGTAAGCTGTCCACAAAGGGGCATTGAGCAAAGTGCATTTATTAAAGGAGGGATACCTGAAATATAAACACCTTGTTTTCCTAAACCTGAAACCACTTTTCAGGAAGCCTTAATGAACTACTATTATTTATACCATGTAATACCTCAAGGCTAACTACATATATACTGGCAGCTACTTCATAAACTGTGAAGGTGCATTAGAGTATAATTTTACTGAGCATATTGAGAGGTGAGAAATAAAGGAAAATACTCAGGTTTTCACTACAGCACAGTTAGGGAGAAACTTAAGACCAAGGCAAGGGTTTGTTATTGCATGGCTACTTATTTGCTGATGGGGCTTTATACCCTTCACATAGGAGTGGGCTCATTGGAGAGGAGGCTCCACCTCATAGCAAAGTAATTGTGGATGACAGAAGATGGAATAGGTAAAGTGAAGGATTTGTGATAAAATTATGTGAATATAATGGATTGCACCTTAACCTACTTGAAAAATGGCACTAACAAATCTAAGAAAGGAAGGAGCAGATATTACTTTTCTGTATGATATAAAATTACAGATCAGACAGTTAGACAGGGAAAATATGATAGATTAAACCAAGACCAGATATATTATCTAAAAAAAGAAATGTGAAGTGTTTATCTTTCTTTTATAAAAAAACTGTGAGGAGAGTTGGTGAAGAATTATGAAGGAAGGGTGGGTGGTTATAGCAAATTGGATGTATAGAAATGAAAGCCAGATGCTTCTCAAAGGCCTAATTTCAATGAGTAAGAGACTGTGTGGATTTGCTTAGTGGAGCAGGGCAAGAAAAGTATAGAATATGTCAGATCAGCTGCAGGACGCATTTTACTACAGTGCTGGAAAGCAGAGTTAGCAGGCTAAATGAAGATGAATAAAAGAATAAAGGGATCAGAAAAGCATTGAAAGTGAGTTAGAGATGAAGGAGTTAGGTGATCTGCTGATAACACTGATGAGGAAGAGAAGGAATTACCCTTTAGATGGGCGAAGAGAAACATAATAGAACAGCTGACTTGTTCTGATAAAGGATGCATTGTAATGAGACTGGTAGAAGTGCATGAGGTAGACAATATGTGTGTGAAGTGAGAAGAGGTGATCATAAAAGAGAAGACTTGAATGAGGAGGGAACTCCATAGAATGGTAAAAAGAGACTAGGGAACGAGATGTATAGGAAGGGGAATGGTGGAAAGCTATTACATCTGCATGGAGGAGAATTTGTATGGAGAGGAAGGAAAAAGGAACAAGAATAAAGGGGAAAGTACACAGTAAATGGAAGAATAAGTTGTCAGCTTTGTATGGTGAGAAGATGCGAAAGACGTTGACAGAGAAAGATGACCTAGTCAGTTGATATGGAGACTAAAAGAGGAGAGAACGATTTCAAGGGAAGGAGAAGAAGACAATCGGTCCTAATCTGCTACACCTGTCTGTTACTCAGCTGACATTGTATTTCACCTGCAGCTGCATGCAGCTTTCTTTCAACTAAAGCCAATCAAACTTATGTGGGTCTTACTTCCAGTGACTTGTCAGTAAACACCATTAGTAGGGCTAGTTCCAGGATTGCTATGTACGTATGTTAGGCAATAATTTTTAGTATTTTAAATGAGCCTTCAGTGCAAACAATTTTTGTAGCTGTCTTTTTACAGATATTAATGTTAGACCAGTTTTGCAATGTTGACCCTGCCAAAGCTCCACACACCTTTCATCTAACAATTACATATGCACTCGGATCCTTCTAGGACAACAAGGCCACGATCCCAAGGCTCAGAATCCTTAGCCACTTTGGGAAAATCTATGCTAGGGTATTAAAATGGAGTTTTTGCTTAACTGCTAAGCCTCAGGTTTGGGCCGATCACTCAGCATTCTTCCTTGGTCAAAAAACATTGTATCAACCTTTTATCCTTACTGAGATAGAGGAGGGCTCATGGGAGGCTGAGATAGAGTTGTTAACATGTGTTCTGTGTACCTAAAAAAACATTGGACTGTGTAACCTGAAATATCTTGTGGGAGGTGCAACAGCAATGTAGGTTCTTGAGGCAGTTGATTCAAACACACAGGAAAAAGAGTTGAGCCATTATTGTCTGTAGGCCTTTGATACTACAAGGGGAGAACTTTTCCACTCAAATATGTGATTTTCAGGGACAGGATAACAATATGCAGTCAAGTGCTGAAGAGAGCAATGTATGCATAGACGGGATACATATTTTTAGTTAACTAAATTGTTCTCAGCTTGATCTTAAGAGACTATGATCTCTGTGTCCTGGAGTAACTCACTCTTGAAGGCAGAGCAAATGAGATGAAGAGCAACAACTCAATTTATTTATTTAAGTATTGACATTTGTAGACTGGGAAAGTCCACTGGGTTAGAAGCCCATTTTCAGTGGAGGCCTGGGGAGAAAAGCTCCACAGTTAAACAGACATAGCAAAAACAAAATAGGTATACAATTATTATACAAGCACTAGTACAAAAGCAAAGAGTTGAAAATAGACGCATATGGAATGTTCAATAATATAATAATAATCAATAAATAATAAATAAATAAATTTGGACTTTATCTATAAAGCTCATTAAATAACACCACCAAGTGCTTCAATGAAAATCAAAAGCATATCATTTACATACAGCATGGGATGTCTGTTTCTATATATCTGTTAAGTATATAGATAAATTATCTTTGTCATATTTACTGGCCAGAATTAACTTTCTCTCTTATAAAAGCTGCAATGTAAATACACTTTGAAGTGCATTAATGTTACCATATTATCTATTCTCATGTATCCATTTATAGTAATGTGATCATTTATTATCTCTTAAAACACCCCAACCACATAAAATATATCATATGCTGATTTGTTAATAGGTTTATAGTTTAGTACTAGGCTAACTGCCCTTGTGGGCCATTTTAAGCCTAGCCATTCACCTTATGTGAGAATCAAACCCTGCACCTTGTGTCTATAAGGTAAGCACCTTAACCATTATGCCAACCACCCAGCCATGAGTTTACATTTTCTATAAATAATACATTATCTGTTATTCTATTAAGTCCTGTAATGTATTCATCAAAAGAAAAAAAGTAATGAACTGAAAACTAAGGTAGATTTCCTAAGTATGCCACCAAAGTCTCAAATCCTTTACAATGTCTTTAGAAAAATGTATTCTAGAAACAAATAGGTAAACAAATATTAATTCATTCCAGTCAAGATTTGTTCGCACCACAGTAAGAAATTACTTTACAACATTTTGGAAAAAAAACATTATCTTCATTAATGTCATTGATTTTTGTGTTGTTATTACTGTGGTTTGAATCCAAAACATTGCATAGTTTATAGACTTAAGCTGTTGAGAAACATTAGGTCATATTTCTTAAAGACTGATACTTTTATAATCTAATAAACAATCTCTGAACTCAAGGTCACGAAATTTTGAAAAGCCAGAAACATTCTATGTAATAAAAATATAACAGCTAAGAGTGAACAGTTGCCTACATTGTCACATTTATAACCAGCTTTACAAGCAGAGGTCTGAATTCCATAACACTAAATTTAAGTGATGTGCATCCAATATATACATGCAGTCATACACACACACACACACACATATATATATATATATATATATATATATATATATATATATGTATACACTTTGAAAAGAATGTTTCATTAAATTGTTATAGTTTGTTTCACTTAAACTTATATTTGAAGCTTTTTCCACTGTGTCAGTCTATTAACGAGCCAAATAAATGCCTCCATTCTGTAATCCCTCTGTGGGTCCAGCCCAAAAAAAAACAAGATGAGAGCTAACTGTCCACAGAATTGTCAGTCTGGGTTTTTCTACCATCTTTTATACCACCCCAGTCTGGAAGACTAGAACTCCTAGAATACTATCCTGATGGTTATCTGCATGTGTCAGGCCTGCTGCAGTCACAAATGTGTTACTCAGTGGCTCCTAGTACATAAACCTGTATGCTGGCTTGTTGAAATACTCAGCCTCCAGTAGGTAACTGTATCACAGTAAATGGGACTTCCTCCTTTCATTCAGCATGTGCATGTTGTTATTAATACCTCACTGCCTCAGTCCTCAACTGGGTCTTCCTGCACCTAACCTTGAACGCAAGTCTGAGTCATCTGCCTGGACTTTATGCCTGTAGGCCATGCAGCTGGCACCCCTTTCAGTTACTGTTATTTCATATGCACCCATGTGCCTAGCCAGTGCAATTGCTAATAATGTATACCTACAGGATATCATCTTCCATGGTATTCCTCATGCATTTAGTTAACTCTGTAAAATTTATTGTGTATTATTCATCACACCTTTCTATCTTTTCAGGAAAAACTACAAGAAGGGCTCAGCTAAGCTATCATCTTCAGTAGGTAATACTTTAAAACTCCTGCAACTGAGGTACATAGAATATATACAAATGACCCCTTAAGGACAAACATATTGGGATGGTAGAGCGTGTCAGTATCAATGGAAAAGATATGCCTACCCAAAAGACAATCTCTGTTTTATTCATAAACAAAATGAGCCATGTAAAATGATGCATAAGATTGCATTCTAGTCTATGATATTAGCAATATTTTAAGAATATATATAAAATCCTTGTGATGTGTAAAAAATCTTGGAATATGTGATTATAGGTGCTTACCTTCGATTTCAAATATGAACTGACACCATTACTTTATCCTGTTGCTTATTCATTGTATGCAAACATTGTTTTAGAAAGGTCGACTTGATTACACATTTCCATCAAATTCCTAGGTTTTAATAATTGCAAAATACAAATCGAAGTTAGGGAATTATAAAAGAAAGAGAATAATTATTGCTGCTACCATAACAATGTAATAAATTGTGATTTGTGTCCATTTTGTTATTTCAAAAATGAATGTATCTAGACCATTTCCATCTTAATTTTAAACTTCTAAAAGTTGGTAATATTAGGTAAATGACATTCAGAGAATTTACTTGTTTCCATTTAGTGTGACATTCTTTTATCAAAATATCTCTTTCGTGTTTTTTCCCCTTAATAATCTCCTCTATACTGAACATAATTTTACAATCTAATGTTCTACCAAACTCCCTTAATCCAGCTATGTTGGTGGTGAGCTGAATTTTATTTTTTTAAGATGTTCTTGACTACTATTCCATTACAAGTGTCTGTAGCTTTATTGAAATTTATTTTGCTGTATTCTGGAAAAATTTCTTGAGTTTTACATATTTACTTATGCATTTGTAAATCTGGTTCAACAAACCCATTTCAGCTATGATATGATTTGTGAATGCAAGTGCTATATAGCAATGTAGTCTGATGAAGAAGTAAAGAATCTTAGCAGGTTAATGAACAACAGCACAGTGTAAATGCATCGGGGAAAAGATAGCTGGGAAAAGTCTATTTTCATTGGATGTCAGTGAAGAAAAGCTCTCCAAAAGTAGACTACAACAAGAAAACAAAAACAGAGAAAATATATTATTACATCGAATGTTCACAATAGGTATAATTACAGAAACAAAGAATAAAGATAATAAGCGTTACACTGCATCTTCCACAAGGGGACAACATATATCGTTTTAGTTGAAAAGGTAAAATAGATTCAATGTAAGTAAAAATAATGTGAAGAAGAATGTAGAGGGATGGGATTATCAGGTCATGTTTATTGTGAATTACATAAGAAGCTTCTACTTGTAAAATAGTGAACTGAATATAAGAAGAACAAAGAAAACATGCAAGAATGTATCATGGCAATGAGCCTGAATGAGTTGCAGTGTATGCTGTGTGAGATGCAATACGTACTACCACATAATGGGAACAATGTCATATCCGTTGTTTGCCAAGGTGGCCCACAACCTTCTTGCAGGATAGGTTAGGTAATACTCTGTGAGCAGAAAATGGAAAGCTGCTACACAGCTTTCAGCCACAGCCGAGAAAGCCATGAAACACTATCAGTTATGACAGAAAGGGATATTTAACTGTGTCTGATATTAGATGTAAAACTGTGAGCTACATGATCAATAAATTAAATTAATTAATAACGTATTGATACTCCATCTCATATTTAGACATAGTACTGATGGGAAATACAAAAAAAAATGATCCTTTGCAGCTCACTATTTAGGAAGATAACTGAATTCATCATAATGTATGAGATAAATGTAATGTTTTGTTCTGTTCTACAACTACAATATATTACTTCTTTCTCACCTTTAAACAACAACAAAAATGACAAAAAATGATGTGTATATGTGCATGTGTGTGTGTTTGTGTGTTTGTGTCTGTGTGCCTGCCAGCATGTGTGTGTGTGCATGCATATGTGTATATGTTTGTGGGTGTGTGTGTGTGTGTGTGTGTGTGTGTGTGTGTGTGTGTGTGTGTGTGTGTGTGTGTGTGTGTGTGTGTGTGTGTGTGTTTGTGTGTGTGTGTGTGTGTGTGTGTGTGTGTGTGTGTGTGTGTGTGTGTGTGTGTGTGTGTGTGTGTGTAGCTATGGTTGACTATGTGTGTCTATGTGAATGACTGACTCAAACAGACAGAAGCAGTCTAATAGGAGTGCATATTTTCCATTGTTTCCAATAATTACTTCTTCTTTGGCTTATATATATATTTTTTTATGTTATTTGTTTTAATGGAGGGCCATTTCATAATCAGACTAGGATACTAAGAGCTGTGGTTTATTTTCTGTTAAGATTGATACTGAAACAAAGGAAGGCTATCTTCACATAACTGTGTCATGCCTTACTCCTCATGGAATTGTTCCACCTGCCTGATGTCAAGTCAACACCTATGAAGACAACTCATCATATTTGCATATACAGCCTTATTAAATAAAATGACCAGTAATTTCTGAAGTACAAGAAACTGCAAAAATATGATAAATAAAAATCAAACTTCAATATGAGCATAAAAATATACAGTAGACAGCAATGACTATAGGTTTTGGTGTGTGTGTGTGTGTGTGTGTGTGTGTGTGTGTGTGTGTGTGTGTGAGTGTGTGTGTGTGTGTGTGTGTGTGTGTGTGTGTGTGTGTGTGTGTGTGTGTGTGTGTGTGTGTGTGTGTGTGATAAAAAAGAAAGACATGACATGGCAACCTATTTTCATTTCCCCCCTTTGCCTACAAAACTCCAGTGGCTGTTCACAGTGTTACTCTAGTAGTCAGATGTAAGTTGTAAGAGAGTGAATGAGACAAAATGTCATTGCCTGTCTGCATTGCCTACCTACATTAAGAGAATCGATGTATATATTTTGTACAAACAGTGAAATATGGCTTATAATGAATTTCCTGGACACTGCTAACTGGCTGTGTTGCAGTTAAATTTCTTAGACTTCCTTAGTAGATTTTATATGACATATAGATAGATAGACAGATAGATCAATCTCGATGGATACATGCATACATAGATACATATGTACATACATACAAATATTATCTGAGTAGATAGAGAGGTACAGACAGAGCAAGACTTTGTAGGGTGCAACAGGATGAAACCTACTGAACAACTTATCCATTGTGCATATAATTTTACTTGATGAACTGACTACTGCCAATCATTAGCGGACCGGAGTTCCGCTGTGGCAATCCCTAACTGGGAAAAGCCGAAAGACACAACAACAACTGACCAAAGCATGCTTACATATACATAAACGTTTACCCCATTTCTTTGTCTTTCCTCCAAATAATTGCTTATTGATTTATTTAAATGAATTTGCTGACCAGGAAAGTCAAATTGGATAGACCCATTTTCAGCAGAGGCTAGGAAAAAAATCTCCAATGGAAATTATGTATAGTGCAAAGGATATAGATCAAAATTAAGGAGATCAGAAAATGCTAAGTTTGTGGGAACAAACTGATACCATAATAATGCACCCATATAACAGTGCATGGGAGTTGCAGGTAGTTTGTGGTTTACTCTGCTAATGTGTAGAAAGACAATATTCTCAAAACAATTTCTAAATGTGGATTACACAAACCAACTTTCTGAGTTTGCACGTGTGTGTGTGTGTGTGTGTGTGTGTGTGTGTGTGTGTGTGTGTGTGTGTGTGTGTGTGTGTGTGTGTGTGTGTGTGTGTGAGACTGTATGACTGTATGTGTATCTATGTATCTGCATCACTATTTATGTATGGTCGTATGTATATATACATACATGCATAGCTAATGGAGCATTTCTAAATGAAACACATGCATCTGGAACATTTCTCCCTGGGCCTCCACTGAAAATTGGCTTTGTTCTTAGTGAGACTTTCCCAGTAAACAAATGTTAAATAAAGAAATACATTTATGTTTTGTATTTTTGCATCTTATTATTTTTGAAGCTTGAAGTTTCCTTTTTTTACACCCTTTTTTTTCTTAATACTACTAATTTTCAGCTAATGTTTTTCTGTAGCTATGTTCTTCACTGTACTTCTGTTTCCTTATGTTTCTTTTTTGACATTTACATTTCTTTGTACATTTCAACAACTATACATTCTTCACATAGTATTTCTTCAATGCAGCTCTGTTGGGTGGGTTGTATGGTTTGATGTTAGTGACAGCTGGAGCCTAAATGTTAATAGTTTATATTAATGAGAATGAAAAATCCTAACCTGGAAGGTAAACCCTGACAGCAAATGATGTAAAAAGTATTTTATTCCAAAATAGAACAGAAGTAAGTGCTTTTGCGGTCAAACAAACCGCTTCATCAGACATAGTTACAATAAAAAATACAGTATCCATATGTACAAAGTCCCCAGCAGTCAATTAATCAATAAAATTCCCTTCAAAAACACAAATAATAATCCAATTAGTAAAAAGCAGGTTAAAGCAACAGCTACTTACATACAGCATAAAAAATCCACATAGATATATAGTTATTCATTGTTTAACCTTCTCATTTAAGTTTCTTCATCATTAAAGCTGATTTAATAGGGACAGAATCATTAAGCCCCATGTATTTATGTGCCCCAAGTCTCAGGATCCACTCTAGTTCAATGTTTTCAGTATTATGACTAATGTGTCCTAGTCTGCCATTGTCATGTGTAACTAAACATTTGATGCAATGTGCAACATAAACCAAATTAGCTGTGTTACAGTTAGCTAATGGACGTAACTCCCAAAGTCAAATGTTTTAGCTTTTACGTTGGCAAGACTAATAGGAGACTAAGAGACAAGATTCGGGACCATGATTATTGCACAAGGAGAGGTGAACTATTCAGTGCACTTGCAAAGCACACTCTAGAGTTAGGAAGGGAACATACTTTTTTATTTCAAGTTTTATCTGTTATCCATGATAATGGCAGACTAGGACCCATTAATCAAAATACTGAAAACATTGAACTAGAGTGGATCCTGAGACTTAGGGCACATAGATACATGGAGCTTAATGATTTTGTCCATATTAAATCAGTTTTAAGGATAAAAAAAATTAAATGAGAAGGTTAAACAATGAATAACTATATATCTATGTGGATTTTTATGCTGTATGTAAGTAGCTGTTGCTTTAACCTGCTTTTTACTAATTGGATTATTATTTGTGTTTTTGGAGGGAATTTTTATTGATTAATTGGCTGTTGGGGACTTTGTACATATGGATGCTGTATTTTTTATTGTAACTATGTCTGATGAAGCGGTTTGTTTGACCGAGAAAGCACTTACTTCTGTTCTATTTTGCAATAAAAGACTTTTTACATCATTTGCTGTCAGTGTTTACCTTCCAGGTTGGGATTTTTCATTCTGATTGCTGTTGGGATTTTATCAGCTTGCCTTTTTGGGATTTTTTAGTTTATATTAATGAGTTTTAAGCAATGTATGGCATTTAATTTCAATTCGCTACTAGTGAATTCTCAAATATGGCATTGATGTACAAAAAGGGTCCTGCAATGAGCCTGCAACTTCACGTCAGTTTATTAAGCTGCCATGAAGCACAATGAAAAAAAATATCGGCCATATTGTTTTCGAACACATTCATCGATCATCAGTTAAGAAAATAAATAAACTTAAAAAAAGAAAATATTTTGCCTTCCTTCTTGTTATCCATGGCACTTAAAAAAACACATTTAGCAAACAAGGTAAATAAATTAAATAAAAATGATACAGTCAACTACATAAGAAGGAAGTGTGTGTGTGTGCATGTTGAGTATGACAGAGTGACAAAGAGACAGAGGAAGAGTCAGAGAGAGGGAGTGTGTGTAAGTGGGTGAGGGATAAACAAAGAGTGTGTGTGTGTGTGTGTGTGTGTGTGTGTGTGTGTGTGTGTGTGTGTGTGTGTGTGTGTGTGTGTGTGTGTGTGAGTGTGTGTGTATGCAGAAGCATTGCTGGTTCAACCAGAGCCCTGGGCCAACACTATGAACCAGTGTTCCACCCCTCAGCTCTTCAGGTGAAGAACAAATAAACAAACTAAAAGAAAAAAAAGCACTGCACTACATTGTAAGTCATCACCTTAGTACAGTTAGATCTACCCTGCCTCTGCTCTTCCAATTTTAGAGCAAAAAAAATGGATGTTCCTTCTACTGGTAAACCAGCCAGGTGGCCGGATGCATGACACCCACCCAGCACTCCTGCCCTTGCCATTCAGGTCCCATGTTTGTATCATACACAACGCCTCCATCAACATATCTTATTTTAAGAAAAATTCTTCTTTTGAGCTGTTGCAAACTGTTTGCTATGAATGTAGCAAATAGTTGTTACAGATATACCCTGCCTGCATGGAGTGCTAGAGTGCTCTTATTTTAGTTAAAAAAAGACATTGTGTTTACTTTTAAACTGTAGGAAACTGCCTGCTGCAACACAACGAGTGGCTGCTATAGTTTAGACCATGGACAGAGTGTTACAATGCTCAGGTTTATCCTCAAATGCAATACCGGCTTTTTAAAAACAGTATTGCATTAAAGAGCCATCGAGATCTACTGATCACACCCCCAACACTTTACACCTGAGGCAGTTTCCCTACCCGCCCCTGCCCTAGCTATATTATTGTGTATGTGCATGTCAATGTTTCTGTGTATATGTGTGACAGTCTGTCTGTGCCACTGCGTGTGTGTGTGTGTGTGTGTGTGTGTGTGTGTGTGTGTGTGTGTGTGTGTGTGTGTATGAGCATGTAAGTGTCTATGAGTTTCTGCACGTGACAAATCATCTCTCGGCTTCAGTTATTTTTATTTATTTTATTTATCCTTTGTTGACCATGTTAGTCCCACTAGGCTAGTAGTCTCTTTTCATGGGGAGACCCAAGGTGATATTTGTACCACTAAGGGAAATTTGTCCAGGGCATCAGGGACATTTTCCTACTCTTTTTGATAGGAGAAAGTAGGATCTTTTACTTTCAAAGGAGCTACCACCATCTAAAGAATATGCAGCCTTGGTTTAACATCTTATGCAGAGGATGTTAGTGCATCTGTAAATGAAACTCAGTGTGTGTGTGTGTGTGTGTGTGTGTGTGTGTGTGTGTGTGTGTGTGTGTGTGTGTGTGTGTGTGTGTGTGTGTGTGTGTGTGTGTGTGTGTGTGTGTGTGTGTGTGTGCGCGTGTGTGTGTGTGTGTGTGTGTGTGTGTGTGTGTGCGTGTGTGTGTGATCTGTGATAGTTTACATGGGTTTCACATATGGGTGATAAACCATCTCTCCCTCTCTACTTCTGCATCTGTTAGAGTGTATATAAATGAAACTCCCAGTGTGTGCTGGCATGCATGTGTGTGTCTGTGTGTGTGTGTGTGTGTGTGTGTGTGTGTGTGTGTGTGTGTGTGTGTGTGTGTGTGTGTGTGTGTCTGTGTGTGTGTTTGTAGTTGAGTCTGTTTGAATGTAAATTTTAAATAATGTATATATGCATATTTCAGATGTAAAATACATCCTCCAAGAGCAATTACATTTCCTACAGCTTTGGAACATTAGACAGATAAACTATTTTACATTGAAAATATAAAAAACATACATTTACCAATAATAAAACAAATACAAATCACTTTAATAGACAGCCTGTTATCTAAGCATAATAACCCCCCCCCAGTATGGGCATTATATGGGAAAGAATGGAACTATTAGGGATGGAGAGGCCCAACACCACTGCTTGGTCTGCTATTTACCCAATAGCACTCACCATGTTGGGATTATTGCTTACTTGTTTTGGTATGCTTGCTCCCAGGGCCATGAAAATGCTGATGTTGAAATCATGCATAGATAAATATGGTACTCTTATGGTGTTGGTGTTTCAGGTTTTGCTGCATTCAAACAACATACTACAGGTTTTTGTCTACTATACTTCTGTCAGACCTTTAAAGTACTACTTTCCTTATGCTTATCATTTTTAAAGTTCAGAATAAGGCAAAGATATCTGTGATGACTGTGCACTGGCCCAGCAATCAAGGAGCCTCAGTCCTCACCACTAACACCAGCGAAGGGTGTCAATATAGGGAAAGGATAATAAATACACACACAGTAAAGTACAATTTCCCTTAAGAGTCTGAGGCTGGTTTCTCCCTTTCTCTCCAGGTCCCCAATAAGACTCCATACTGGCACAGCTATAGGCTCCAGATCTCAGCCTAGTGGGCAAGCTAAAACCTCCAGCACCCTCTCTGTCCAACCAGTGCTTCATATCCCTCTGCAAGTAGCTGACACACACACACTTTGAGATAAGAGTTTATACAACCACACATACACTCCTGGGGAAGGCTGGCACAGGTTCTCCAGCTGTGCCCCTTTTCTGCCCAGTCTAAAAGGTAGTACCAGCTGCCACCACCCACTAATATTTATCAGCTACTCAAAGGCCCTTAAAAGGGTGTCCAATTATTACTGTGCAATTTTATTATCCAAATGGTAAGTGTGACTGAACAGTCAAGGCTTATTAGAGTGACTTGGTACAGTATCACTATATACATGCAATGTACTCTAGAGCTTAAATTATCTCTACACAAAACAGCCACAGTTGAAAGGTTTAAAAATATTTAATAATAAATAATAAAAACACAAGACAATACTTCTTACTACACAGTGCTAGTGAAGAGTTCAGAGATCACAGAGAAATATTTAAAATAATATCGTACAAAGGTTCTAACATCAACACAGAAAAACACTTAGTCTAATCTTCCTAATTCCTAACTATTTCTAAGAGAAAACACAGTTCTAAATAACTTACATTTAGAAACAGGCAGTGCTGGTGATGTTGGATGTTCTCAAGACAAAATGCTCTGAGCTCTCTGATTATCTCTCTTTAAATTGGTAACACAGAGCTGCTTCACATGGCATAATTCTTCACATGTCTCTGGTGTTCCCAGGCTAACAGAAACTGCATTTACATTCTTTACACCTGGTCAGAAACCAGAGCAACAAAAGACATTTATACATGCAAATTCTAGCCATTAACTCTGGTCTTAAAACAATATGCAGGATGCCTCCCTCTAGACATATTGGCTCCGAATTACAAAATCAAAAACAGTCATAAAATGCTTGACTTAGCTTTCTTACAGCAGAGTGCACTGTTGTTACATTTTTGCAGTTCAATATCCAATGCAGTATTTTCACATTTAAGAGAACAAGCCTGTGATTTACATTAATTTTTGCAGATGACGGAATATCTACAAAATTCTATCTGGCTAGGCTGGCAGCCTTCACTTATCTTCACACATCTCCCCCCCTGGGGAACTCAAGCTAGTTTTTCAAGTGACCCTTGAGAAACTTTGAGAGGGTTAGGTCTATCTGAGTATACCTTACCCCATTCTCTGTCTTGAGACCCCATCTGCATTGGCATTGCTAATCCCACTGCACTGCTGCACTGACATATCATATTCTTGCAACCCTAGGCTCCATCTTAGCAAATTGGCATTTTGCTGGCTTACTCTGTTCTTCCTTGTCAGGTCTGTGAGGGGAGCAGCTATGGTACTATAACTGAGGACAAACTTTCTGTAGTACCCTGCTGTCCCTAAGAATGCCCTCATCTGCTTTTTGGTAACAGGTGCAGGCCATGCCTGAATGGCTTCCACTTTGGCAGGTTCTGGCATGATCTTACCACTCCACACTCTATGTCCAAGGTAGGAGACCTCTGCCATACCCACTTGATATTTGCTGAGCTTAATGGTCAACCCTGCCCTCTGTAGTCTGCCCAACACCTCCCTGACATGTTGAAGGTGCTCTTGCCAGGAATGGCTGTGAATGGCAATATCATCTAGTTAAGTAAGGGCAAACCCTCCTGCTTCTGCTAGGATATAATCTACCAGCCTCTGGAAAGTTGCCAGGGCATGTTCCATCCCAAAGGGAATCTTTGTGAACTCATACAAGCCAAAAGGAGTCACAAAGGCTGACCTCTCTCTAGCACTGGAAGTCAAGGGCACCTGCCAGTAACCCTTGGTAAGATCAATGGTTGTAAGATACTTAGCCCCACCCAGCTGCTCTAGGGCCTCATCTGTCCTAGGCATAGGGTAAGCATCTGACTCTGTGTGACTATTTAATTTCCTGTAGTTCACACAGAACCTGGTGTTGCCATCCTTTTTTGGCACCAGCACCACTGGGGAGACCAAGGGACGTTTGGACTCTTGAATCACCCCTAGTTCCAACATCTCCTGTATCTCCTCCCTCAGAGTCTGTTTGACTCTCTCAGGCACCCTAGAAGGGGCCTGCCTAATAGGCCTTTGAGGTCCTGTATCCACCTGGTGCTGCACCCTGGTTTCCCAGTAAACATGTCCCAAACTCCTGTAACACTGCTCGGATTTCTCGAACTTGGGTAGGAGATAGCTGCTGGGACATTGCTACCCCTTACACTGAGGTGTCAGTCCGAGCCTCACTTAGGTGATCAGTCAGCAGATCTCCCTCAGACTCCTCCTGTAATCCACTGCAAATGCTCAGCACAAGGGCATCCCTATCATGGTAAGGTTGCATCATGTTAACATGGTACAATTTGTGCCCCTGCCTCCTGCCTAGCAGTTCCACCATGTATTTAACATTACTTACCTTTCTTGCCACCTTGTAGGGTCCCTCCAAAGCTGCTTGCAGTTTGTTGTGTCTCACAGGAATGAGAACCATTACCTGCTGCCCTACAGCATACTCTCTAGCTCGAGCATTCCTATCATACCACACCTTTTTCTGTTGTTGGGCTTCTGTCAGGTACTCCTGGGCCAAGCCCATGAATTCCTTGAGTCTTGTCCTGAGGTTTAGGACATATTCCCACTCATCTTAAATTAAATCTAGAGGTCCCCTCACCCTATGCCCATACAGCAACTCAAAGGGTGAAAAACCTGTGGATTCCTGGGGAACCTCTCTGTAAACAAACAACAGATGGAGCAAATATTTGTTCCACTCCCTCTTAAACTGGACTGCAAATGCCTGTAGCATGGACTTGATCGTACAGTTTAACCTCTCAACAAGACCATTAGTCTGGGGGTGGTAGGGGGTGGTCTTCATGTGCTTTATCCCACAGTACATCCACAGAAAAGCCAGCAGGTCTGACATGAAATTGGCACCTCTGTCAGTCAGTATTTCTTTTGGAAAATCTACCCTGCTGAAAATCTCTAACAAAGCATTTGCCACCTTTTCTGCCTCAATGGAGAACAGAGCCACTGCCTCAGGGTATTGTGTAGCATAATCATCTACCACTAGGATATACTTTTTACCAGTGGAACTTGGGGTACTGAGAGGCCTCACAATATCCATAGCTACCCTCTGAAATGGCTCCTCAATCACAGGCAAAGACATCAAAAGAGCTCTCACCTTGTTTCCTGCCTTGCCTACCTTTTGGCACTGCTCACAGGTCCTGCAGTACCCTGTCACATCTCTGGAAATTCCAGGCCAATAGAAGTTCTGCATAATATGTATCTTTGTACGTTTTATGCCCATATAACCTGCAAAGGAAATATCATGGGCTATGGCTAGAAGCACCAGATGGTAGGCTCTAGGCACTACCAACTGCTGTACCCTCTCACCTTCTAGCCCTCCCTCAGGGGTCCACTCTCTATACAGTAACACTTTGTCCAAGTATACCGATTCCCATTTCCCTTGAGAATCAGGTGCCTCACTAGCCACCTCCCTCAGGACTTGTAATGTAGGGTCTGAGAACTGAGCCTGTCTCAACTCTGTCTCTTTCTAACCCTTCCCAGCTTCCCTTCCACAGGAAATCTGGTATCCTCTGACAGTGGTGCCTCACTGTCAGACTGGGTCTACTCACATCTGCCCTTGCAGTCACCCTGTCCAAGGGAACATCAGTACCCACAAGCAGCTGTGTCTCAGCTTCAGTCTCACTACTACAGGGTAGTTCCCCCTGAAGTAACCATCTCACCAGTTCTAGCTGCAAGTGTGCTATCTGTCTGGGTCTCACCCAGGCTACCAGTCCAACATGCTTGTCTCCAGGCCTGACTACATGTAACTGCATGAACACATGGTACTGCATTATCAAACTCATTCCCTATCAGGACATCTGCAGGGATATCCTCAAACACACTACTTGCTAACTTCTTTTTCCACCCTCCCACTCAAGGTGAATACTAGCCAAAGGTATTTGAAATGAGGTCCCTCCTAAAGCTCTGACTGGAGTAGACTGTCCAGGCAAGTAGTGCTCCTCTGTAACCATTGCAGGCTTCACAACGGTTATGTCAAAGGCTATGTCTCTCTTAGTAATGGTCTCTCTGCCATTCACTAAGATAGCATATAACCTCGTGTGGTAGTTTGTTACCATTGTTGTCTCGAGACAGCTTACTGTTGGCATTTTGTCATTTCCATTTACTGGCTCTCCCAACTTTTGTTTCCCACCTTGCCTCTGTGGACATCTATAAGCTACATGACCCCACTGTTTGCATTTAAAACATTTAACCCTAGGTCCTGGATGTGTACCTGGACTAGTGGCTTCCCCTGCTACTGGCAGATTCTGTTGGAGCAGTCTGTGCTTCCCACCAAGGGCTCCCTTAGATGTATAAGCAACACTGGGTGTCCCTTTCCTGTCAGTGATATCCTGCTTGGTATGTATAGGTCTCCCTTCTTCTCCAACTCATCTACAGTAAGGCATTGTCTATCAGCTAACCAGATTCTCATGTCCTCAGGCAAAGTGCTAAGGGCTTGTTCTCTCACTAAAATCTCTGCCAGCCCTTGCAAAGTGGTGACCTGACATCAACTCACCCACCTATGAAAATAAGTGCTTAGTTCAGCAACATATTCACACACACTTTCATCTGCCTTGCGTCTATGCTCACAAAACTTTTTCCTATAAGCTTCAGGTATTAACTTAAAAAATTCTAGCAAACAATTCTTTAGAACATTATAATTTAAGCAGTCATTACCAGACAGTTTGGACATTACAGTTACAGATTTACCATGGAGTAAGGGAATCAGGAACATACCCAGAGCCCTTGGTCAACATCATACTGTTCACATACCCTCTCAAACATATGAATGAAACTACCACAATTATCCTCCTCTGTAAATTGTGGAAGAAGTTTACTGACCTTGTTTGCTTCTGGGGTTCAATTACTCCCTTCCCCATTACCTCTGTGACTCTGACAAAGACTCAGCATCTCATTTTCATGTTGCCTCTGCCTCTCCTTCTCCTCAGCATCCAGACATTGCAGTTTCTCATTTTCCTCAGCCTTCAGACATTGCAGTTTCTCATTTTCCTTAGTCTCTAGACACCTCAATCTCTCTGCTGCGTCTATTTCCAAATGCTTGGCCTCCAACCCACGTTTCTTTAACTCCAGATGGATTTTTAAGTCTTCTGTGGAAAGGTTGAGCTGTCCATTTTGTGAGAGTTGTATGGTCAGTCTGATTGCCCTCCTGGTTGCTATTCTCTGATGCAGATGTGACTAAAGCTGTAGTCATATTTGCCTTTGTCAGTTGGGCATGCACCAGTCTTTTAGCCTGGCACATCTCAGCCAACTGGCTCCTTATCAGCCTGCCATACTCCTCTACTGACATGCTTGTCTGTTCTCCATGAATAACTAAGCTAACAAAAAAATAAAACAATTGTGATATGAACTCTGAATGTTCACTGGGTGGCTGATTTAGAGTAAAAAAACACCTTCAGTGATCACTGTACACAACCTACAGGAATTCAATATACACACCACTACAAGCCAATTAATATGTGATGCCCCTGCACTGGCCCAGTAATCAAGGAGCCTCAATCCTCACCACTAACACCCATGAGGGACATGCACATTGGGAGGATGACAAATACGCACACTGTAAAGTACAATTTCCCTTAAGAGCACACAGAGATCACAATCTGTCTTGGCCTGGTTTCTCCCTCTCTCTCCAGATCCCCAATAAGACTTCCCACTGGCACAGCTATAGGGTTAATATCTCAGCTAACTGGTCAAGCCAAAACCTCCAGCACCCTCTCTGTCCAACCAATGCTTTGTTTCCCTGCCCAAGTAGCTGACATACACACACACATTGAGATTTGATTTATATACAAACACACAGACATTTCCGGGGAAGGCTGGCACAGGGTTACTATCTATGTCCCCTTATGCCCAGACTATAAAGTAGTACCAACTCCTACCAACCACCATTACTTATCAGATACTACAAGGCACTTCCCAAAGGGTGACCAATTCTACTGTGTAATGTTACTATTATCCAAACGGTAAGTATGACCAATAGCAAGGTTATTCAAGAGTGGCCTGTACAGTGTCACCAAATATATATGCAAGTACTCTAAGAGCTTAAATATCTTTAAATGAACCAACCAGAATTAAAATGTTTAAATATATTTAATAATAAATAATAAAAGAATATGACAATACTCAATAACTCAACACAGTGACTACAGAGTTCAAAATCACGGGAAATATTTTAAAACAACATTGCGGGACAGTCTCACATAAATACAGAAAACATCTAAACTAATCTTGCTATATTCCTATCTATCTCTAAGAGAAATACTATACCTACATCTTATTTACAGAGCCAGACAAATGCAAGTGCTGAATGGATGTTTCTAGATCCAAAGACAAATACATAATGCACAGACTCACTCTCTGAGATAGTTTTTAAATTACTATCAAACATTTCTGCTGGGTTATCACAGATTACATCATTCTTGTCACCTCTGCCTTTAGATCCCAGGCTAAGATGAACTTAAAATATAATACCTCTGTGTTAAAAATACTAATATCTTAGAAATTTTTCCTAGAACTGGAAGCATAAAACTGTTAAACACTTTTACTGTGGAAACCTGTAATTATTTCTGTTTCCAGACAGTAGAAAGAATGTCTAGCTGCAGACATTCTGCCTCCAAGTTGAAACTGAGAGATACCACAGTTGTAAACAATTTCAACTTACTTTCTTAGTGTTTTGCAGGTTAACTCTGTATGTTCCAGCTTTTTACTATCAAAACATACATTTGCATAGGCATATAGTTCATATACATTTCTGTTCTTTTCCAGTAGGGTAGACTGTGGTTACATTCTTGAAGCTCAGTACATAACATGCAGTGTAACATAACATATAGCTTTCTACATTTGTAAGACAAGCATATAAACCATGTTACTATTCACAAATAAAATTATTTACGAAATTTGAGCTAGCTGGGCTGGCACCCTTCACAGACAGACATGAAGTGTCTGAGATGAGTGGTAGGATATACACTGTCAGACAGCTGAAGAAATGAGGACATAAGAGCAGAAGCCAAAGTAACCAAAGTAGTTCCAATTGCAGAAAATATCAAAGAGATTATGGTGATTTTGGGCACATGTGCAGAAAATCCGAAGACAATCTAGTGAAGAAGATTTGGGACAGACAGGAAGAAGGTAATAGAAAAATGAGGATGTCCAGCAAAGAGGTGGCTGGGTGGATGGATTGTGTGAGAGACGATCTGTGACAATCAGGTCATGAATGTTGAAAAAGGCAAGAGTGTGGCATTGAATTGAGAGAGATGGTGACAGTTAACATGACACTGAACCCCATGTGGAAAATAGGAAAATGGGGGTTGATGATGATGATGGAAGGCCTATATGAAATGGCTGTGTAGGCAAGTATAACTGTGAAACATTTTGTTCTAAATTGAACTGGATTGCTGATAGTAGGATACAGACATCTGCTCTTTTGATTACACACACACACACACACACACACACACACACACACACACACACACACACACACACACACACACACACACACACCAGTTGACTGCAGTGAGATTAGAACTCTTACTTAATTATCCAAGCTAGAGAATGTAGTACGTAATGCCATTGTCATAGCACAAGTCTCACTTTTGCACTGTTGCTGGACACATTATAGCAGATGACATCATCATTGTATATTTGGGAGAAAGTGTATTTTTGGTTTTCATCACACTGGATTGCTCACAGTAGGATACAATCTCATGCTCTTCTGACTCTACACACAAGTTGACAGCAGTGAGATTGGAACTCCTACCTAACTAGTTGCACAAGCTAGAGAACACAGTACTGACCACAAGTGCCATGGTGCAATTCTGACTTCTTTACTGTTGCTGGACATATTATATTGGTTGGCATCATCACTCTATGTTTGGAAGAAGGTGTTGGAAAGCCTGTAAGAAATGGCTGTGTAGGTATATATGACTGTAAAATGTTTTGTTCTCTATAACACTTGATTGAAGACAGCAGAATTAAGACTCATGCTCATCTGACTCTGCACACACACACACACACTTACACATACAGACACACACACAATGTGGCTGTTGTGATAAGTTAACCATTACCTAACTATTTTGCTCCCATCTACAGAACATAGTAGGTAATATCTGTGCCATTGCTGAAGTCTGCTTTTGCCTTGTCAAAGAGTTCTTTATAGTTGATGACATTATCATTATATGATGAAGGTAACATATCCTGCTATGAAAGTGTTGTACAAAGTGTAAACTTAGGATTTTTGGTTTCAGTTCCAATGTGTAGATATACTTTCAAAGACAGCTACTCTAGATGCAATAAGCTGTCAGGAATACATGTTCTAGAACTGAGACATATGCACCTGTTTCTCAATATGTTGTGTACATTATGTACTTCCAGTCACACACACACACACACACACACACACACACACACACACACACACACACACACACACGCATATTTTGCGATCAACATGGATGCAAGAGCTGATATATGTGTGCTCATATTTGTGATGAATTGATGTCCACATTAAGACATGTATAAGGCAATCGAAATGTCTATTGTCAGGGTCTGTATTATTTCCTCGAAGAGGAATTCCATGGAACACCTCTTCATTGACCCTAAAACTGCAAACTTTCAAAATATTAAACCTCCACATAAGTGATAGAAAAAAATGTGCTTGCCCTACAAACACCAACAAATAACCACAAACACTACAAAGTGGGAGGGCTCCCCCCACACCTCCCAACATGGGGGGCTGTGCCACCCACACACCCGCAACTAAATATACCAACTCTGAGATCACACTACAGTGGGGTAAATGGCAAACTGACCAGGATGGCCAAGCGATTTCTTTTCCAAGGATGTTCGATGTTTTCATTTTTTGCAGTTTCAAGTTCAATGAAGAGGCGTTCGATAGAATGCCTCTTCAAGGAAATAATAGGAACACTATTGTCAGCATAAAGCTTTAGATAATATAGCAATGCAATTGATCTATTTATTTTTGTAGTGTAGTTAACATTTGGGAACCATTACTGACATATCCATTTTCAAGTGCATGAGTGTAGGGCACAGATGAGTCTGAGTAAATATGTGTTCAGTCACCCCTTGTTGGTGTTTTTACATGGATTTTAATGAAATGAAGAATAACTAGGCAATAAACATAGTAATACATGCAAAACCTCCTATTTACATAGCGTACCAGCAATCAACTGCCATAGCAAAGTGTTTGCACATGCAAAATTCACATTTAATGAATACAACTTGAACTTGATAAGTACTAATGCATATATGCTATGGTAGAAATACCTGAACAGATACTATGGGTTTCATCCTGTAGTTTTTATTGGAAATGTTGTGGCATAACTTTTAAGACACTAAGAACTATTGCTATTGCCTTCCACATTTGTGCAGTGTTAATTGATTAGCAAACATGGTTCTCTGCTTAAATGGGAAAAAAGGCAATATTTCTAGTTGCTCACCTTCCTTCATGCAAACATGCTAAGTGGTGAGGTGTGGCTATCAGCACTTTGGACAGTATTGTGTGTAAGAAATAGATGTGCTGCCTAGCTTTACCTGTGGCAGCAAATGTAAGAGCAGTGAGGTCATGATTAGAGTACAAATGACACAAGGTTTGACTCCAGCTCAATCTGATTTTTTTACATGTTGCCAGGATGGCATTACATAAGTAAATGTTATAATTCCTGCAAATCTAAGAGGCACTGACTACGGTGAGGTACTGTATAAAAATGAGCATCAGTCAATTGATCTATGTCAACAGTACACATATAGATTTGCATATTTATACATTCTGCAGTCTAAATTACATTCAGAATAATTCCCTTAGCATTACACATGACCTGGCAGTTAATGTAGTGGAAGCCCTTACTGTTTATGTACACCCTTCCCTGTTCCCCAGCCGGTGCTTTGATCTCAATCTGCATGCAGTCTTTGCCACCGAGGACTTCAGGGAAGTGTGCTGCAGGGAAGAAATCCTGTTTAGTTGTAGCTCTGTCCGTAGGTGTACAGGGAAAGTGTATGGAGTTACTGTCATGCTGTAGCATAGCATTCAGGAATTGATGAAGGATCCTGGATGTTGATGCCTATGACACTCCTAGCATATCCCCTGTTGGTCTCTGGAAGGTTCCTGTAGCTAATATTCCAAGTGCTACACATACCTTAGTTTCCACAGGTATTGGTTCCCCTTCATTTGCCCTTACTCTCAGTTGAGGATGACTGAGATTGCAGAGTTCCTCTAGTGTGTCACTTCTACCCTGTAGTGTCTACTATTTCCACCTCACGCAGGCCATAAAAAGTTAAACAGGGTCTAAACAACCTTCTCCTTCTTGGTCAAGGTCTATTAGCAGCAGCAGCAGCAGCAGCATAGACTTCGGCCTGTTGCACACACATGCAGAAGAGAACATCAGCCTGTAACATTCTTTTTGTGTAAAATAGTTTCCGTGGCTGTATTCCAATAGGTTTTGTAATTAGAGGCCAAAACCTGCACTGAGAGTATACAGTTGCTTTATAGTTTTTTGAATAGCTCCTACATCTTGGATTGGTTGTTTAACATACAGTTCAGCTGCTTATGCTGTAATTAGCTGGCCATAATGTTTACTGTGTTTGCATGTGTAGAACCACTTACTGAATATAAATCAGCTCACTACTGTGTGCATGTTGCACCACAATACACACACATTTTAGTGCACCATGTAGGCTTTATTGAATCTAGTCTAAGATCTATATAAAATAGGACTGCTATTCTGAAGAAATGCTATGTTGCATCAAAAGTAAGTTTTTAGAAGTTTAACCACAAGTAAAAGAAGTTTTGTGCTTTACCCCTCAGAATTTATTTATCTTATTACTCTTCAACAAAGTATCAAGTGGTCCAAAGTGTGCTGGAATGCTGATACAGTATACACCTGAAGCATTTTTGTCAGGTGAGATAGTTAAGATATTTGAGTGACAGTACTTATGGAAATTTGTGAATATTCCTCGTGTTATTTGAGCCTGGTGCTCTGTATAAGAAGTTTTTGGTATTGTTTAGCCCTTGAACAACATGCAAACTTCAGGATCAGTCGCAACACTGATGTTTCTTTAATATCAGAGACAGATGCTTTTCCTACATATGAACTGTCTTAATAGAAATAGTTTCATCTGACTCAAATCATTTTATACTGGTGCAAATAGACTATTTGCCAGATGTATGATCCTTTTACACAGTGTGAATGTCACAGCATGGTGCACACATTGTAGCACACTGTTTTAGATTCAGTAAGTGGCTCTACACAGTTTGTAGAGCTGCACAAACAAGGTAAACACTGTGGCATGCTAATTTCAGCATAAGCAGCCAAATTCTATGCTAATCAACCAATCTAAAATAGAGGAGCTTTTCAAAAAGCTATAAAATAACCATGTAACTTCAGTGCTGATTTTCCCTACAAATTCTAAAGCCTACCGGAGTACAGCCATGGAAAGGAGTCTACACAGAAACAAAGTTAGGGTCTGCTGTTGTTTTAATTCATGTGTATGTGCAACAGGCTGAAGTCTATGCTGCTGCTGCTGCTAATAGACCACGGCCAAGGAGGAGAAGAGTTTTCAGACCCCAGTTAACTTATCACAGTCTGCATGAGGTGGAAATTGTAGAGCACTACAGAGTGGATAGAGACACACTACAAGAACTCTGCAAACTCTGTCATCCTCAACTCAGAGCCAGGGTAAACCAAGGGAACCCAGAACAGTGGAGAAAAAGGCATGTGAAGCACTTAGAATTTTAACTACAGGTACCTTTCAGAGACCAACAGGGGACATGCTGGGGGTGTCATAAGCATCAGAATCCAGGATCCTCAATCAATTCATGAATGCTATGCTCCAACATGCCTGGGTGTGTCAAGCATCAGCATTCAGGATCCTCCATCAGTTCTTGAATGCTGTGCTCCAACATGCCAGTGACTACATATACTCCTGAGAACAGGGCCAGAAATATGCAGGAGCTCTACCCTCTAGCACACTATGCTGAAGTACTGGGTGCCACAGATTACACATATGTAGAAATTAAGTTACCACCCGGGGAACAGGGAAGGCTCAACATAAATAGAAAGGGCTTCCACTCTATTAACTGCCAAGTCATGTGTAATGCCAAAGGAATCATCTTAAATGTGTGTACTGGCAACCCAGGCAGTAACAATAACTCACATATCTGTCACACTCCCCAACTATATCAGATGTTCACTAGGGGGGATATCCCACAGGGTCATTTACTGGGGGATGCAAATTATGCACTGGAACCATGGCTGATGACGACTATCAGAAATGCGCACACACACACACACACACACACACACACACACACACACACACACACACACACACACACTGCTATAATGAGGTACATGCTCAAACCAGAAATATTATAGAGCATGTGTTTGGGTTAAGTCACAGTTCCAGTGTCTAGATACATCTGGGGAGCCCTGCAGTACAGTCCACATACATGTACTGAAATATTCACTGCATCTGCCGTGCTACACAACATCATCCTGAGAAAACAGCTTCACCATAAACATAAAGTGGAAAGGACACACATCCTGCCACCAATGGCAACATTACCACAGCCACATGCAGGTGAGGAATCAGAGGGGAAACCAGCAGCTGCTGTGAGTGTAGAAAGACATAGGCGTACTTAATATAACCTCACACTGGCTAAGAGGCAAAGCATGGCAGACTCGCTCACTACCTAAGGGGCTAAAACCTTCCTTTTATACACATACATATAGTAACATTGATGCCGGGCAATGCTCACTGCCGGGCAATGCTCACAGTCTTTGCTTACTCAAGTAATGGCTGTGTACTGTTAACATCAGACAGAGCCAGCCCTGAACTAAAACTGTTGCAACTGCTGGATTTACATGGTAAGTGTTGAAACTGGACTGTATTGTATAATAATACAAATGAATGGCATATTCTTGTATGTTGTTACTTGGTAGTCAAGGCAACTAAAAGATATCTGATTTGTGCATAAATTACTTTAACATGTGATATCAGAGACTTATGTGACTTGTATGTGTCCATTGTCAAGTAGTAGGCCTCAGGCATCAAAGATGCACACAGTCATACCTCTCAAAAATATTGCCGGTCACCAAATGTTCCCAGTTTAACACCATATTTTTGCACTGGAAAATCATCAACGAGAGAAGTTTGAAAGTAATGAGACACATCTCAATTTCAAACTTCACAACCCTCACAAGATCATTAGCAATACTGATGCACAAAATGTCTGATGCTATCAACTGTCTAACTTTCTAAGACCGATATAAGTCCTTGCATGTTGTTACTTGATAATGTAGGCAAGTAAAAGGCATCATAAATGCAGAGATAATAATCACTAAGTCAGCTATGCACCCTGAGCATCAGACACAAATGTTATGTATCCCTGAATCCAAAAAATAGAAAACAGGGATATGGCACAGTTGTCACTTGCACAGGGTGTTGGTTGGGGGGCAGGAAGCCAAGGCTGACATAAAAGGTTGGTAAGTGTGTGAGTATGAAAGAGAAGCAGGCAGACCTTTGGATAAAGTTAAAAATGGACAGATAGACAAAATAAGCTTTAAGCTTCACAGATGAATCATGTAACTGTTGTGTATGCATCTGCATTAGTCCTCCAGGTGAAATTGTTGTGTTAGTGTCTGCATGAATGCAGCCAAGCTCTGTGCTAGCTCTGCATATTGGAATGTCTGACAGGTGTGAGATATGCAAGGTAGAGGTGGCAGTTCACTATTGTCTTACCCAACAATGAGAAGTGGCTAGGTTAGGACTTGCACTGGTACATCCACACCAGCAGTTAGATGCACTGCTGGGTTTGCCATCATAATTTTGACAATGTTTTGTGTGAGTAATCACTTACTCGAGAAACATTGTCAAAATTAACATTAGCGAATGATCACAGAAATGAATTAAAAAAATGTCAACAAATCGAATTCGAACTATTGACATTTTTTCAAACTTACCTCAACATCCGGTGCCATTCAAAACACATTTTGCAGGGGGGCAAGTCCCCCTGCACCCCCCTGCTAATTATGTATACTAAGTTTTCTTAATGATATTTCAGCATCTGCAGTATATAGCTGAAAATGCAAGCAAACCTTCTCTAGTTCAGTAGTTTCCTGTACAAATGTATCCCAAAGTAATAACCTCTTTTGTGTTCTCCACATAAATGAGTATTATCATCTTCACGTTTCCTAGATACATGGTTGTCTTTTTATGGTGTAGATTCAGGGCTGTTAGTCCAGTGAAGATGCAAATAAGGTGTGAACTCATTAGAATTGCTGAATTCCATGTACTTGGCTCCATATATCTGATGTAAACAAAATGCAGGCACTCCCTCAATGTTTGTTGCTAATGGATTCAGGCTGTGAATGATTATTGGTAAGGAGAAGAAAAACACAACAGCAATGCAGATTGCACTACCTCCAGTGGGTGTGTCAGGTTAGACATAAAGTATTAGATGTAATTTTGTCAAGGTTGGAAATGTAAGTACGCAACACACAATTCACAGGTTCTGTTAAGTAAAAATGCAGCCTCCCCTTCATTTGTTGACAACTATATTTTATTACCATTTAATATCCTCACATATTTTAAGGACAATGATATAGAATAGCTTACAGACTACATGTCTCAGATTACTGGTCAGATAAGACAAAAATGAGCAATTGACACAAAGGTAAAACACAGCTACATTTTTGAAAGCAATAGCCATAAATGGTTGTGTGATCACTCAGTGCATTACATCCAAAATTAATGCATATACAAATAACTGTTATGTGGTTTCCTAGTACTGTGTATGATGTCACAGCTGATGGTATGCAGAATGATTTCAGTTCCCTGCTGCAAAGTTGTTTTGTGGCAAACAGGTATAAGGCACACTTACTGTGTTCTGAAGGTTTATTGGACTGAGAGTTCAAATCCACACATATGTAGAAATATTTCATATGTACTAATAAACATTTTGGAGTGTTTATTTCATAGTTTGCTTTTCTTCATTTCAACTACTTTTCCTTTTTTTGCCAGTGTTGTGCCATGGTTGGCTTAGTGCAAACAAGGGAAATGGAGAAACAAAATGAATGCCAGGTTTAGCTGTGCTTATCTTGCTTGCATGATACCTAGCAGTGCACAAACCCAGACTAGGGGCCCACACAGGAAGCAGACAGAACACCTGCAGGCAGGGCATCTGTAAAAGTGCAAAGGTCAAAAACCATGCATTGTTGCAATTGTTGCTTCCCATTGTGCAACATGGCATTGCACACTGGTTAGCAAGGTTCACCAATACTCGCAGTCATTGAATACCTGCAGACAGGAAGCAGACAGCTAATAATTGAAAATGGATGCATTTAATTAATTCTGTTGGGCACTGCACAAACACACTCAGTGGCTTTGCATGGCTGTTAACACAGAGAACTTAAGAATGAGGAGGAAATTATGGAAATGTCATGGAGCTAGTCCTGTTGCAGCAGGTGCAAGTGTAGGGCTGGAGTACAGATGGTCCTTGGCTCTAGTACAAGGTGTGCAACCTATTTTTACTATTGTGACAGTGCATGTTTTAAAAATTATCTGAAAAATAGACAAGTGTTATTTTAACATTCTTGTGGTAATAGGTGTAAGTATTAAACTGCCATACACATGTTCCTGCATTCTAGTACAAGATATTCCAGACATTTTTACTGTTGTTCCACTTCCCATTATATTCAGTCTCAATTATAACACTTTTGCTAGTGGAGCTGATATGAATTATGTGTATGAAGGATAATACACCCTTATTGTGTTTTCAGATATATGACTGAGGGCATACTGTCTACTTTAGTTATATAACTATAATTCTGCTATCTAGACTTGCATGTCCTTCACAATTAAATAAGACACATACACAACTGGATCTGTATACAAAAACCTTGTCAGGTCACACACATACACATGTAAAACCTCAGACTATCAGCTGTATTTGTGAATGATTACTGACTATGTATGAGCAACACTTCTGTGGCAAAGACGGAAAATCAAAGCAGTGGAAGAAAATGTTTTGCCCTTTATGTCTAGGTTTGAATCCCACACTTTATAAATCAATTTTATCACTGTATAAAACCAAAGCCTAATGCCCCAGGTCATGACATTTATGCCCCCAGTGCATGCCTGCAAACTTAACTCACCTAATAGTTACCTTCTAATTTTCAATGCATATATTTCCTAGCTACATAAGTAGATACCCCTCAAACTAAGGTCAAGTGTCAGATTAACCCTCTTATTTCAAATATTTATTTCATCCCTGCTCAACACTGTTACTCTCTGCTTAACATTGGGCAAATGCAGTTGGCATCGTTGGTCAGGTTTGCAAATTACCTGACCCAGAAATGCCAACATCCATTCCTTTCTTACTGAATTAAAAAAAATGGGCACCTGTCCCAAAAAAAAAATCATCCCATACATAGTTCTCCATTTTGTGCATGTCTTAATTAATTTGGTGCAATTGGCTATACAACATGATTATATTGCTATCACCCCTCTCTCTGGAGGTGACAGTCTGAATTCAGCTAATATTCTACACATATTATCAGTTTTCACTGCTGAAGAAATGGATAGCTATGGTACTTACCTCCCTCCCTCCTGCACATTCCTGTATTGCTTTCCCTTTTCTCTTCCCCCTACTTGGTCCCCATTTCACCACTTTCCTATCTACCTCATTTTCACACCTACAATCTGGTCAAAAAATAGAATCACAAACAACACACATAAGTACCAGTAAAAGCAATGGATCCCTTCACTTTTTGACCTCCATGTTTGCACGGAGTTTGGCATCACGCACCAATGCCAAGCAAGAGTGAGCAGCCCTACAATGCTGTAGATACCTCTGTACAATGCTGCTTAAACCTGCTGCAATATGCCAACACACAGGAACACATGTACTATGAAGAATTAATGTTATTGCATTATCACTGTTTATTGAAAATTATTAGATACACCTGGAGTCAAACCTAGTATCATCTGGGCTCAAAAATAAATGTGTTAATACATTTACACCTGCTGCCACAGATTCAGCTAAGCAGCAGGTGTGTTTCATAGACTCAGTACTGACTCTCAGACTTTTAGCAATGTAACTTACATTGTGCACTGCTTAACTACAGGCAAACAGCGAAAGTAATGTAAATGTGTAGCTCGCATGCAAAAACACTCTGCCAACCATTGCACAAACCTGCTACTCACCACATAACAAAATGAAGGCCCTGTATAGCAATATGCCACATATTTACAATGCAGCCATGTGTTGCCTACCCCATGCACTGCAACCCTGGTGTCTCAGTACTTGTTCACAAATATATCAACTACACTATATCAATCAATATCTAATGCTGTATGATGTGCAATGCACATCAGTCTGATAACATGTAGAACTAGAACTATCTTCACAGTTGAATATGCCTACACATCCATCAACTAAACCTGGGAACTATTGAACTGTAAGCCTAACCATCCTTATCTGCAAGGCTATGGAAGGAAACATCATGGACCTTATCCACAGAGACATACATGACCTTCAACACTCTTGACCCAACCCAGTTTGGCTTTGTTAAGCATCTATATCACATAATCAAAGTTTTAAAACATCAAATCTGATATGGTCTCCTATAAAAGTTTGAATATGTAAAAAAAACAAAAAATAAGAAAATAACTTACCTGCGCCCCCACACCCCCCGCTACTTAAATATACCAACTCTGAGATCACACTACAGTGCAGTAAAGGGAAATCTTCCCTTACGGAGATTTCCATTAAAATATTCTCACTGCAGTCAACTGCATGTGTGTGTGTGTGTGTGTGTGTGTGTGTGTGTGTGTGTGTGTGTGTGTGTGTGTGTGTGTGTGTGTGTGTGTGTGTGTGTGTGTGTGTGTGTGTGTGTGTGTGTGTGTGTGTGTGTGTGTGTGTGTGTGTGTGTGTGTGTGTGTGTGCACTTGCTTGACATTATGGACAGCTTTTTACACCAGCATGTGGGACACTATTACCATATTCTTTTCACCAGACACTGAGCCATGGTGCTTGCCATAAAAACAGAGTTCTGTAGTCTGTGTATTTAGAGAGATGGGGTTCTGTTCTCACTGCAGTCAACTGGGTTTTATGTGTGCACTTGCTTGACATTATAGAGATTCTTTTACAGCAGCATGTGGACACTGTTATTACCATATTCTCCTCACCAGACACTGCTGATATCAGCAGCAATATCTGATTTGTGGATGTGCAATATTCCCACCAGGACAGGATCAGAGACTCAGACATCACCTCATCCTATACAGTACAGATTACACTGACATGGCTTTCATTCTATCCACATGCATCATAGCATGGATTGTAGGCCCTGTGTTTTCCTGATGAGAAACCCCTGTGGTCTCTCCAGCTGCTGCATGTGTCTGGTCAGGTATATGCAAAAGAGGGCATTATAATCTATCTCTGTTCTAATGCGGTTTGAGCACAGTGCTGTAATATAAACCTCAGACCTGAATACGATGGCCTGACTTATGATGTGTACAACATAGGCTTTTATTACCAGTGTAGACACTTTGTATTTGAAGTTCAGATTGCTATCCATGTGTGTTCTCAGTGACTGCATCACTGGGTTTCATCATAGCAGGACTGTTTTTAATGCTGTAATTAGCAGGGAATTCCACTTTGCAGAAGGACAAAATAAAGACACATTTTTGCATCTATTTGTAGACCATGTGGCTTTATCACCACGCATCTCTCTGCATTAGCCGTTACTGTATAACATTATAATCATAGGTGGAGTTAATGATTGCACCCAGTATGCAAGAATCATCAAATGTGGTAATCCAAAGGTCATATACTTTAACCTGAACTGTCAAGAAACAGATTCCAAACAGTAAAAGGCCAAGCACAGATCCCTGTGGTACACCAATGGTGACAGATGTACTTGTATAGGGTGATTCACCAACTTTCACAGTATGTGTTCTGTCTGTGAACCAATTCATTACCCACCTAATGACATAAGTGTTAATCTCCAGCTGAGAGAGTTTCACAATAATATCTGCATAGGAGATTGTGTCCAAACCCTAGGCCAGATCAGGATAGGCAGTATGGCAGTATGCACTGTCTTATCTTCATCCAGGCCTATCATGCAGATTCAATGGGCTGTGACAACATCATAGATCACCTATTGCATGATTCAGAACATACAGCTTGCTAACACAGTTTAATACACACTTCAACACACCCACCACACAGACTATGTTCTTGTAGAATGGTGTACATCAACATGCAAATATGTGAGTTGGTGGGGGGCAGCACCTAATTCAAGCATGTATACATATATTTGTACTCTCCTCATCTGTGAGGTAGACCAACATGTTATCATGAACCTTTTCTAAATGGACACTAGTAATATCCAAGCTGTGTGCAATAGACCTGTGTGAGTTGCTAATGCTACATCATGTCTGTTACATCTGGTACATGTCCTCCAAGCAATCATAGAGGACATGCATGATGACAACACTATCATACTTATGAACTTGTCAAACCCAAAGCATTTGGCAAAAATGCACAGTGAGATATTCATTCAGCACCATCAGATCTATGCATAAACACCTATATCATCAAGTAGAGAGACCACTGTATCACATACGTGGCATCTAAATTTGTTGAAATGTGTGAAGTGACCTATATCTCAGGTCCAGTGATTAGGTCTGTACATCGTCGCTGTCTGCTAGGCCCTTCCTGTCCATTATTTAAGTCACTGATGTCACAAATGACATACACATCCTATATCCAAACAGCTGTCTGAAGGACTTAAAATTGTGGTCAGTCACTGACTCCAACTGTAATATTAGTATAATACCGACAGTATCAACACATACCAAAGATTGCTGACACAGCCATGACAACATCTGCAATGACACAAAATCATGATTTGTTACTTCTTGAAAACAAACTCACAACCCAAATATAATGTAGAGATCACACCCTATAATCAGACCAATTGTATGTGACATGTGCCTTGGGGTGATGTTATGTGGAACAACCACCAGCACATGGCCACAGTGATGACTACACCCTTATATGTAAGACAACTACTAGGTATGTGAATGACATCCACATAATATGCCATAATATCTCCAGAGTTCACATCCTTCATCCCACCAATAACTGAATACAATGCACCCTTCTTCATGTACTCCACTACATGTCTTCCAGTGATTTGTAACTGAAGTCTACCTCCCTTGCCATAGTGAACTGTCACACATCTTATTGACCATACCTAAGTATTCATTTTGTGGCATAAACATTACTGTCTGATGGTGCAGAACACCCATTAAGTTGTTACTCTAGATGCATGTGTGATACCTGTTCTGGTGATGCACACTGTACATACATAACTATTTGACAACATTAATGGCATGGTTAACATTCATGACAGTATGGATTGTGCCATATATATGTGCCTTGCACACCAGTCAACTAGCCTGTAGTGATCATAATGTCACATACAGTAGATGGTACAGTGTCAGGACAGTGTGCATGATTACACTCATAGAGTGCAGACATTTCATAATGGTTGTACAAGTGTGTTTGTGCAGAACCATCTCTGATCACTCTAAATCACACATGTTATAGTAAAAACATGGGATTACTGGTGATAGTACTCTGATATTGTGCATGATTGTCCACGTTTATTTTAATGTTGGCCATGAGCTTTTACCTGTGTCCCACTTGCTGCAGACCTCTGCTGAGATTACACTCATATTCAGGCAAATCAGTTTATCCAGCTTCACAATATGCACCCTACCCAAATTGTATATAACATCACTGATAGATGTCCCCTGCATTGTTCATGTAAGGATGCTTATCTCACACAGACATCTTCCCCATTGCTATGTCACCTTGTGTGACAGTCACATAATACACATTTTCACTGTGAAGTCCATACTTAACCATATTAATATGTGATTGGTGTGGCTGCTACAACTGTCTTCCATTGACATGCCTTCATCTGCTTTACATTAGGTTGTTTCACCTGTTTTATTTTCCTGTGCTAATTCCTACAGTTCATCTGTATGTACCCATTCAGTACACAAAGTTCCCCTGAGTGTTTACTTTACATGGCAGTCCATGTACTCTTACAGACCATTTACACAGCTTCGGTACAGAATGCTAGAAATGAGATTTCACAATACTCTGCACTGTATACACTGTTCTGTACTGTGTTTGGACCATATACATAACTATCATACCTCTCAACTGTCCAGATTTTCACAGAATGTCCAGATTGTTGCCTTATATCTTTTGGTCTGTTTCTTATAAAATTTGTAGTTTTCTTATAGGTTCAAAGGTTCATAGGAGGTTACTAGGCTAATGGCCCTAGGGCCCTTGCAAGCCTAGCCAGATTCAACCTTTGCTCCCTTAAGAATCTGGAGATATTGTCTATGTTATAAGCAAATCTAAATCAGCAGCAACTACTCCTATGCAGGAGAGACACAGCTGAAGCCCCTGGGGTGAATCTGTGGTTTCCCATCTAATCTTCCAAGTTACACTTAAAACAGGTTAACAACAGGCTGTGTTTAACCTGTATTGGAAGTTTATTCTAGAGAACAGACAACCTCTGGGAGACATATCTGTCTTTCCAGCAAGTCCTGTTGATGTCACATGGTAGGTTAAGATCCCTAAAGTGAGTGAATTGTGTACCATTTGACTTATGAATGTGCAGCATTTCCATCAAGGCAGGTTCAGAGATTGCTCTTTATGCAAGTCACAAGTCACCTGTGAGTAGTCCATATGATACAGAGTGTAGTGACAGTGATTTCAGTCTGTCCACTTAAGACATTTGCTGAAGACCCTGAATTTTCTTTGTGAGGAACCTTTGAGGTCTCTCCAGTTGCTGCAGGTGCCTGCTTAGGTATATACCAAAGGGAACATTGTATTCTATTAGTGGCCTGATGAGGGGAAGAGTATGGGGGGATTATAACCTCTTTTGTTCTGGAAGCTATTCCCTTGCTTATGAGGTGAGCAATGTAGGAGGCCTTCCTCACCACTGTGGAGACATGGTGATCAAAAGTAAGGCTGCCATCAACCTGTGAACCCAAATCTCTCACCACTGATTTAGAGATTAGAGTATTGTTATTAATATGGTAATCTGCAGGGACATCACCTTTGCCAAAGGGGATGATAATGCACTTTTTTGCACTGAGTTTAAGACCATGACTTTGGCACCAATAATTCGTTTGTGTAAGTCCTTCTTGTAGAATGTTGACATCATTTGGTGACTCAATGATTGCTCCTAGTTTGCAGTCACCAGCAAACTTTGTCAGTTACAGACCTTTTGTTTTTGCCTGTACTTCTGAGAAGTAGATTCCAAACAACTGGGGCCCTAGCATCGATCCCTGTGGCACACCACTGGTAACAGATCTGTTGGTGGAAGTGGAGTCCTCTATTTTAACTGTATGTGTTTTGTCGGTGACACAGTTTGCAACCCACCTGATAGTATATGGGTTAACCTCCAGCTGGGTGAGAGTTCAATGATGCCTGAGTGGGGGGGGGGGGGGGTTGTGTCAATGACCTTGGCAAAATCTAGATAGGCCATATGCACAGATTTCCCAGGGTTTTGGTGACAGTCTCAAAGAACTCCACCAGGTTCAACAGGCAGGATCCCCCTTTAACAAAACCAAACTGGGCCAGGTCAAGTGTTTGAAGGTCTCCTATATCCTTGTTGATAAGGTTCAAGATGATTTTCGCTATGGCCTTGCAGATAAGGCTGGTTAGGCTAATGGGTCTATAGTTCCCAAGGTCGGTGGATGGACCCACATTATGCAAGGGGATGATGGTAGCTGTTTTCCATTCAGCAGGGACAAAACCAGTGCTTTGTCTGTAGTTGAAAACAGTACCCAATGCTGCAGCTAAATCCTGTTTTAAACCATCGAGAAAGCAGCCAGGGATGTTATCAGGTCCCGTAGAGGCTGTGGTTTTGGCCTTGGAGAGCAGTTAAGATCTCCTCTTTAGAGATACTAGATGGAGAATAGATGGTAGGAATGTTTTGGGGGTATATGTGGTGGGGACAGGGGAAGAAGTTTTCACTGAACCTGTCCACTAGCAAGTTAGCTATTTCCACTGGTTCAGTATATGTGGTACCATTCACTATCAGTTCAATGCAAATCTGGGCTTTTGCTTTAAGATTTTGCATTATAGTTGCCCTTGGCTAAGGATGCTAATCAAGATTCATAGTTAGCTTTAGAGGACGTCACAAGATGTCTTATTTGCTTGTTCAAGCTGAGAAGGGTGTGCTTCCAATTCTCAGATCATTCTTTCTTGCTCTTAGCAATTTCTTATTATTATTATACAACCTGTTTATGACAGATGTCCACTAGGCAGGCTTGTTTTTTTCTTGAGGATCTTGATTTGGTCCTATCAGGAATGGCTAAGTCAATACAATTGCATAGATGTTTATACAATGCATTGGTGTATATCCCAGTATAGGTGTCCTTATAGTCAGTGGAGATAGGAGCTTTGAAGCTATTAATGCCGTCGTGTAAGAGGCTGTAGTTAGCTTTGGAGAAGTTTTTTTAGCCTCATTTCTCCTGAGGGGAGTCTGATGTTATCATTACTTTGAAATAGACTGGTTTATGATCAGACACCACCAGGCAGGGTCCCACACTTGGGGTGGTGCACCGTTCTACAGTGTTAGTGAATGCCAAGTCTGGAACGTTTGGGTCCCTTGTAGGGGTGCCAACTATCTGCTCCAAGGCATTTGAGTTAACGAAGTCCAAGAACCTTTGGATGGGTGTGTTTGTACACTTATAATTTACCCAATCTATGGACTGAAATAACCAGGGTATTTGGTTGTATTTTGAGTGACTCAAGTAGATTCAAGTAGGCAATGTGGATATCATGGTTCGTGGAGGGGATCTATAGCTGGCGATAACTCATACAGGGGTCTTTCCTATAGTTATATGCATATGGCATAACTCTAAGGAATCATGCTGTTTAACCAGTCTGGAGGTGTATTTATCTTTGATGAATATTGATACTCCTCCTTTAATTTTCACGCTTTCATTTTATGATCTGAATGTGTTGATGACATTAAATCCCGGTATGGCTGGAGTACTCTCTGTGGCCTTGAAGCAAGTCTTTGTGACTGCACAGATGTTCACATCTTCCAAGGTGAGGAGTTCTTCCAGTGAGTGCAGTTTCAGACTTAGACTCCTAGCATTAAGCAACATAGCCTTAAGGTTGTTTTTAGAGGATATTTTTACATCGGAAATTTTGTTTTGGTGACATTGCCTAAAAAAGGTACTATGGGGGGAGGCAAGAGCCTTAGCCAGTAGCCAAAGGCCCAGAGGTAACAAGTGGAGACCATCTCTGGCAAAGCATCATGGTCTATCAACCATATCACCCCAGGCTGACAGGTACTAGATACCCTTAGCATGGCACCAGAAACTAAGCCAATTTTTGAAGTCAATCATTTTTTGTCTGTATCGAGGTACCATCCATGGTGAAGGTAGAATGCTGCTTAAGGCTAGGGTCATACCTACTTGGGACACATAATCAGAGAGCTCAGTCATGTCTCTCTTCATATAGTCCAGTGAGGTACATCTCAAGTCATTCACACCAACATGGACTATGACAGAGTCATAACAGTGCCTGTTCTTGAGAGACTTGAGTGCATGTGTGATGTTTCTGCTATATCACTGAGATGATCTGAGGACTGAAGTCACTAAATAATTTCATACATTTGAGTTTCACACTTCAAATCCTTCAGAAAAATGTATCTTAACACAAACCTTGTTATTCTAGCACATTTCTAAGTTTAAAAGAAAATATATGTCAAATTTGTCCTCTATTTCTGGGTCATTGCCCTTAGTACAAGAAATCTGGACAAAGACCAAAATAATGGGGAGCAATGACCCAGAAATAGAGGGCAAATTTTACATATAGTTTCTGTATGTTAAGCCCTGGTGATAACTGTGGCATTCCATTCAAACACACTAACAGACTGTGCTCTGATGTATACAGTTTGCTATCCATGTTGATTTACATGGTCCTTGCCATGAAAACATGCTTGCTTATTTGTGTATTTATTTATTTATTTATTTATTTTTGTGAATTTCCTCACCTGCAAATGGTCTGTTCTGATCAGTGTACTACCCCTGTAAATGAGCTAAACTAAAACAAAATCAAAATTAATAAACATCAGTTGTTGTTGTTGTTGTTGTGTCTTTCAGCTTTTCCCGGTTAGGGGTCGCCACAGCGGAACAGCGGTCCGCTAATGATTGGCAGTTGATTTTTACGTGCTGAGTTGCCAGCCCTAATGCACAACCTTCAATGAAGGCACGCCCATTCACGCATGACTCCATGCAGAAGACGCTGTAGCTGAGAGTCGAACCGGTCAGCGTCTTACTGTGAGGTGACAACAGTAACATGAAATAAAATAAAATAATCATATTTATCTTTAGCAGCACAAGTGTTTAAGTCCTGGCCTCAAGATCTTATAGTAAATGTTTGTTTATTTGTCTGTTTATGTAGCTGTCAGGGACAAGCTGGTTCTTACATTTCTGTAAAGTAGTCAGGGTAGTGATTACAGGAAATTCACTATTACTATGAACAACTCAACATACTGACACTTGACAGTCCAATCAATAGTACATATTCATTGGTGGGTCTGGCTGGTCATTGATGGCAGTATATGTCATGATGGTCTTTTTGCTTGGGCATGGTCACTTGAAGGTACTTGTTCCAGCGTAATGACTGACTTGTGTGGTGGAATCTCATGTGTAAACCATTGCTTGTTATTTCCCTGAAACGCTAATTCCACCTAAAACACGGCTTTTCAGTGCTTCTGTGGATTCCTACTGATATCTGCATTGCTTACTGTACTTATTTCCTTGTTTCACTTGAAAGAAAGTTACTGTTTGTCATTTTTGCATTTAAGTTACCTGTAACACATTGCATTTAAGTTACCTGGCACTTGCTCACTAAAGCAATTATATAAGTCAGCACTAAAAAATTAAAAGCACTACACCCTCACAAACTCCGCTTGAGTACCTTGTTCCCCATTGGCCCTTTTTTTCAATTATAAAGGAATTCCCAATACTATTCTAGCATGTCCAAAGGTCAGTTGTCAATCTCCTCTCTGGTCCAGCTGGTGAATCTGGGAATCTTGAGGCAATGTTACAACTGCCTCATGTACACAGACAACCCTCTCCTCCTCCCAACAAATTCTAACACATGTGAGAGATGCAACCATATAGCCAAACACGAGGCTAAGCTCTCTCAACTCAGTACTGGCGTAACCAGTCAGGAGGAAAAGGAAACCACACTCACTACAATTCCAGTCTCACATAGACCTACCATGACAGCAAACCAAACATATAAACACACAAAAACATACTCGGAGGCTCTAAATAAAAAATCTGCCTAAGCAGCAGAGACCTCCAAAGCAGACACCCAAGCAACCGCTACCCCAAAACAAAACACGTGCAACGCATAGCTCACAAAGCCAGTGTGCCGAATAGTGACAGCCCTTAAGGCTAAACAACACACCTGATACACTTGTAATAGATGACTCTATCATCAGGCACACTGACGTCCCGCTCACCAGGCTGAACAAGGAGAAGGTCATGGTGAGCTGCCTGTCGGGCGCTAGGATCCACCACATAACACAAGCACTCAGGTCACTCCAAGGCAAGTACAAATATGACTCAGTCATTGTCCATGCTGGTGTGAATGACCTGAGACGTACCTCCCTGGACTATGTGAAAAGAGACATAGAGGAGCTCTCTGAGCATGTAGCCCAGGCTGTTATGACCCTGACCTTGAGTAGCATCTTACCCTCACCAAGAATGATGCCACAATATGAAGACAAGATGATCAATTTCAACAACTGGCTTATGTATTGCTGTCATTCAAAGGGGATCCAATGCCTGTCAGCCTGGGATGACATGCTCGACAAGCCACGATGTTTCGCTAGGGACGGCTTGCACCTGTCACCCCTGGGCTGTCGGATATTGGCAAAGGCTCTTGCTACCCCATAGTGCCTTTTTTAGGCAAGGCTCAAAAGACAAACCCACCTCCATATATATCACAAGGGATAAGAAACTAAGAGTAATGCTACTCAATGCCAGAAGTCTAAACCTCAAGATGCATGCAGAAAACTCTCCTTAGCATGGAAAACATAGATAACTGTGCAGTAACAGAAACCTGGTTCAAGGCTCCCGAGAGCACCCCAGCACTACCAGGTTATACCTCATACCATGCTTTTCAGCCTCAAAACTTGGACCGAACCACAAAAGGAGGGGGAGTATCAATATTCGTCAAAGATACCCACACCTCCAGGTTGGTGGCACAGCACGAAGCATCAGAGACTATCCATGTGCAACTAACAGTGGGTAAAACTGCCTTCCAGTTTATAGCCTGCTACAGACCACACTCTGAAACCCAGGAACCCCACTCAGCCTTCCTGAGAACACTGGAAAATATGAAGGTCTCTCCAAACACCATTATATTGGGCGACTTCAACTACCCAAACATAGACTGGGAGCATTACTCTAGCTCCAACATCCTAGCCCAAAGGTTCCTAGAATTTATAAACTCAAATGCTATGGAACAACTTGTTAACACTCCCACAAGAGGGGAAAACATACTGGACCTGATCATCACCAACATGGGCACTCTATGCTCCAGACCAGAAGTGTATCCCTCACTGGTAAGATCAGACCATAAACTAATCTCACTGGATATTCACATCCCGACCCCACCCCCTGCCCAGAAAAACACAGTGAAAAACTTCTCTAAAGCAAATTTCACACTCCTGAAAATCAAGGTGGAATCCTTCAAAGCCCCCGGGCCCGTGGAAAATACGGCCCAGACTTTATAAACGCATTCTATGAACACCTTCAGGAATGCATGGATCATGCAATCCCGAATAAAACCAAGACCCAATCCTCCAAAGGCAGACGTCCTGTCTGGTGGATTCCAGCCATAAACAAACTATACAATAGAAGGAGGAAGCTACTACATGATAGAGCAAAATCCCAAAAAGGGAAGGCATCTCTGATCAGTATTAGCAAAAAACTACGGGCACTCATAAAATCATCTAAGGCCAGCTTCGAGAGAAAAATTGCACAGGACACTCAGGATAATCACAAGGCTTTCTTTAGTTATGTTAGGAACCTGGCTGGAAATTCCCAGATATGCTCAGAATTAGTCCAAAATGACAAAAAATACACCGAACCCACAGACATTGCCAACATCCTAGCTGACAGGTTCAGGGCAAACTTCTCCCCCCTCCCCACCAAAAGGGCAAATATCTATCCCAACAGAGTGCTTCCCCCCTGACATCTCAGATGCTCAGGTAAGAGCTGCCCTCTCCAAAGCAAAAAACACAGCATCAATGGGACCAGACGGTGTCCTGGGCTGCGTCCTACATGAACTCCAAGAAGAGCTAAACCCAAACATAAAACTACTGTTCAATCTCAGCCTTACTACAGGATATTTACCCAAAGAGTGGTGTACAGCAACAGTGGTCCCTCTCCACAAAGGTGGTGCCTCAACAGATCCTGGAAACTATCGCCCCATAAGACTGACTAGCTTGGTCTGCAAAGCTATGGAAAGGATCATCATGGACCTCATAAATAAAGATATTGGGGACCTACAGACACTGGATCCTACCCAGTTCGGCTTTGTTAAGGGCAGATCCTGCCTCTTAAACTTGGTTGATTTCTTTGAAACAGTCACCAAGGCCATTGACGAGGGGAAGGTGGCCCAAACAGCCTGGACCTCGCAAAAGCCTTCGATAAAATACCCCACTCGGGCATTATAGATAAGCTCACCAGCTTAAATATAAACCCCTATGTCATAAGATGGGTTGCAAACTGGCTCAAGGACAGAACCCACGTGGTTAGAATTGCTGGAGCCATGTCAGACTCCAAACCAGTTACAAGTGGCGTCCCACAAGGCTCAGTCCTGGGACCTCTCTTGTTCGGTATATATTTCTCGGAGGTACAGGCCAACACGGAAGGACTGTGGCTGACCAATTTCACAGATGACTGCAAACTGGGCGTCATAATCGACTCTCCAGCTGACACAAGCATTGTCCAAAAGGGCCTCATAGAAACAGACAACTGGTGCCAGAGCCATGACCTCAAGCTAAACACCAAAAAGTGTATAGTCATCCTCTTTAGCAAAAACAAAGTGCCCACAAATTACCACATAGGTGGTAATCCATTAAGTACAGAGGAAGTAATTAGGGACCTGGGGACCTTAGTTGATAGCAATCTCTCATTTGACAACCACGTGGCTAAAAGTGGTTAGAAAAACATTTTATATAGCCCACCTAATCATGAAGGGATTCACATCTAGATCAGGGGAGGTCATTGTGCCTCTTTTTAAAAACAAAAGGGAGGTAAAAAGGTTTAGAAAGGAAAAAGGTTTTTTACCAAAAGGGCAAGGGTTGGATTTTCAAAATAAAGAAAGGGAATTTTTCACTATTGGTGGTTTTTCTGAAAATGAGACTCTGTGTAATAGGAATGAAATTGGAACAGATACAGAAAACTGTGTTGATGAAACACCTGATCAGTTATGTTTAATTGAAGAGGCAGGGGAGCCTAAAATGAATTGTGTGGTATTTAGAAATGGAGGTTTTGTGATTTACAACTACACTGAAATGGACATAGGCAAGGTCCATTTTGAACTATTCAGTAAAGGAATCAGTTTTGTTCCGAGTTACAGATTAGACATAACACAGTTACTGGTGAATTTAAAACTTTACACAAGAAAGTTAAATCTGCACTTATATTTTTCAAATCTAGGAGTAAGGTTAGCAAACCCCTGTCCATCAGTTGGTACTACAGTGATGAAGAGAAAAAGTGTTTTTATGCCCCCCACCAATGCTGACATTAATACTTTTGAACAAATGGTGGAACGTGATTTCCGTAGATTATGTGCGCAGCAGAATCATTTACAAGACAATCTATCTTGTGAGGAGAGAAAGGTTATCACTGACCTTATGGTGAACAATGAATTTAGATGTATGCGGCCCGATAAGGGGGGTGGGATGGTCATCATGAGTAGGATGGATTACAATGGGGCTATGATGAAAATGTTAAATGATGTAGGTACATATACCAGAGTGTCAAGGCATGAAATAAACAGGGCATACAGTAAAATTGACCTGTACCTTCTGGATGCAATGTACCAAGGAGCTATCAATGAGGATGAATTTGACTTCTTGAGTGTAAAATTTCCTAAAATACCTGTTTTGTTTGGAATCCCGAAGGTCCACAAGGGACTTGAACATCTTTCATTTAGGCCCATTGTCTCGGCAAGAGGCTCTAAGACAGAACCTATGGCAGCCTTTGTGGACCAACTATGTAAGAAAGCGGTTGCGGATGCATCGCATATAATCAAAGACTCGTGGCATTGCCTTGAGAGGATTAGAGCAGTAAGTGAAATGAATGTTGAGACCTATGGCTTTTTGACCATAGATGTGGTAAACCTCTTTTCAACTATCCCCCATATTGAGGGGTTGGAATTATTTCAAGATAGTTTAATGAATAGTAAAAGTATTGACTTAGGGAGGTTAAACACATGTTTAGACTTTATGAGATTCATTTTGACTAGCAACTATTTAACTTTTGAAGGAGAAACCTATCAACAGACCAATGGTGTGGCGATGGGGGCCCGTTGTGCCCCCGTCTTTGCAAACCTGGTCTTGTTGGCATGGGAAAGGAGATTTATTCTAGCATCCAAGTATAAAGAGCATATAATACTATATAGCAGGTTTTTGGACGACATCCTAATTCTTTGGAAGGGCACCGAAGATGAAGTAATTGAATTTATGACTTACATCAACCAAACTACAGAGTATTTTAGGTTTACACACACATGGAATGCGACGTCAATTAATTATTTGGACATTTGTATTTCCAAATATGAAGGTAAGCTTGTAAGTAGCATCTACAGAAAACCTAGCTTTTCCAACTCAATGCTACACTTTACCAGCTGTCACCCCTTCCATCAGCGGAAGGGTGTTATTAAGGGGCAAATGGTTAGACTTTCAAGGTTGGTTAGTAACGATGACATGTTTAAGAAGGAAATGTATACCTTGATAGGTTTATTTATTGAAAGAGGATATCCCCTGAAACTATTGCTAAAAACAAAAAAGGAAATCTACAGGAAAAGAAGGACGCTATACACCCCTATATTAAAGGGTGTGGGTAATTTGATACCAATGCAAGGCAATAATAAGGAGCTGGTGGATATGGAAGGAGACAGTCTTACCTTTGTGTTGAAGTTTAATGACATGGCCAGTGAATTTTGCAACAGTGTTAGGATTAATTGGAACCATTGCATTAATGAACAAACAAGACAATCGTTGGGAGGTACCCCAAAAATTGTCTTTAGTAGAGGAAGCAACATAAAAAATATTTTGGAAAGGGAGAATAAAGGTTACAATAGATCTAAGATGAGCAAATGTGGAAGTTGTAATGCCTGTAGATTTATTGCTGTAGGGAGCTATGTATGTGTGGTTGGTTTTTCACGAACACTGGCATGCCCTGGGTTGTGCAATTGTAACACAAGGAATTGTGTATACCTAGCATCATGTGCCTCCTGTGATGCCTACTATATAGGTATGACTACCCGCAAGCTACGGGAAAGAATTTGTGAACACATCAGATCTATAAAGAAAAAGGATGTGCACAATGCTCTATATCTGCATAGTGGGGTTTGTACCAACTTTACTAAATTCTTGTTTTTTATCATTGACAGGGTGATGCCCTTTACCCCTGGAGATATAAACAATAGGGTAGCGGTTTTGGAATCAGAGTGGCAGTTGAGATTAAATGCCACTAGATTCCCTGGTCTTAATGACCACATTTCTTTAAAACCACATCTCAAATTAAGAGCCAGCATAATATAATGAACACAGTGTTGGGTAGGCTAATTTATTAGATATATAGTTGTCCTAGCAACATTGGATTTGACACCAATAATAGGTTTGTACACTGTATAAGGTGTCATTACATCTAATTTTCAACAAAAGATTTTTTATGTTTTGATTTTGAACATATTGTTTGGTCATGACACATTTTATATATTAATTTTGTAAAATCAATTTATGAATATAGTCACATTATTATTCTTTGATCAATTTATTTATTTTATAAAATGTAAATATTCATATTCAGTTGTTTATTATTTAATTTTATGTAAAGTTTTTTATTTACACAAAGTTTATTATTTTTACATTTGTACTTATAAGTATTTTAAGGCTGCTGTTTTCACTTTCATGGAGATATTTCTTTAAAGAATGAATGGAGTGGGTTATTAATCAATTAATCAATTGAGCAATTTGTGAAGTGTGGGTTGCTATTTAAGTGTGGATGGATCAGTATTACAACAGACTCTGATGATACCAGTTTACTGGTGAAAGCGCTAAGTCTGTATGTTTTTGTCGGAATAAAAGGATTTATCTCTTTGCCTTGGTGTTTCTGCATCCTGAATTTGCTGTTGTGGAAAACTGTTTTAAATTTCAAAAGTAACTTAAAGAATATGACTTTTCATATCATCTTAGTCCACATTCTAGAAATGGAATGGGAGTTAATGTTCTTTCCAGACTGGAATACTCATTGTTTGTTGCCTGTCTTTTAGTCTTCAGTTAGTAAACTGTTACTAAAGTCTGTAGGTTTATGTCCATACCAAATTTCAAAGAACACCATCCCTTAACACTGAAAAAGGTAATATGCAACCTGCCACTATCCAAGTTACTTTACTTAAAATATACTACTCCCTTTTAAATTACTGCACATACATTTTTCCCATCTTAATAAAAAAAAGTGAGAGGGCGGCCACGGTGGTGCAGCGGTTAGCATTGCTGCCTCACATTAAGAGGTTCTCCGGTTTGATCCTCAGCTGGGTTGCCTTCTGGGCGAAGTCTGCATGTCCTCCCTGTGGTCGCTTTTTCCTCCCACATCCCAAAGACATGCTGTAGGTGGATTGGACACTCTAAATTGGCTCTAGGTGTGAGTGCATGCCTTCTGTGGAAGGTTGGGTGCCAGGCTGGCAACTCGACACCATAAAACTCTGCTGCCAATCATGAGCTTACAAGTGATCCACTGTGGTGACCCCTAACCGGGAAAAGCCGAAAGAAGAAGAAGAAGAAAAAAAATGAGCACAGTACCCCACAACTATGCAGTTAAGATCCTGATATCTAAGGAAAGAATACCTTTGGGTGATCCGTGTATATATTTTGGGACTGGGGCAGTGGCCCCTTAGAAAGGCTTTACCTACCAGTGAGAAATACTTGATTATTAACTCATTTGAGCTTATAGTGCCTTTTCCTATAGTCCCTTTTTTGTATTCTTCCAGTCTACACTCATAGCTCCGTATAGTGTCCAGAACTTTTTTTGGGTGTAGCTTCATTTACTAAGTGACTTACCGATTAATAATAGACAATAATAGAAAGTGAGGAGTTTTTAAAAAAATTACACCAACATTGTTAATTTAGGTTGTGACTCAGTAGAGGAAATAATCAATGTTCTACACTTATTATTTGTATTATATTTATGCTCATATTTTCATAACTGACACAACATGTCATTGAGGGGTACAGTGTGATATGACATTGTAGAAGACATTAGAATTCATTGTTGGTGTCGATTTATATCATACTATACCTGATATATGAGGTTTGGCAACAAACCAAGTTGTCCTGGGGCATCTTTAGGAGGGGTTAGATTGATATATTAGTTGGAGTTAAGTGGGTTGGGGAGATGAAAGGGAGGGATGATTGGGAGGAAATGAGGTAAGGGTGGGGCGGGGCTTAAGGGGTTTAGACAAGTGTAGCTGGGTAAGTAATCACATTTTGGCATGAGCTTGCTATCTGCAAGTTTATGTCCTAGATGACCTACAGGAAACTCGGTGGTCAGGTAGGCCTTGGATAAGTGAAGTGTGCTTGGAGGAGGTGGATAGCAAGTACATATTAAATCGTGTGGGTAGGGCATGTGGGATGGGCCAGGTTAACATGGCTGTGGTGACAGTTTTGATAGATCAGGTTTGCATTTAGGGTAAAAAAAATTAATGAGAAGGGAAGAGAGATGATTTGCAGCAGGAACAGTCATTTGGGGGGGTTTATGATGGCTCTCTTGCAGCAGTTTAATGTGGATTCTCCACACTGGAAGAAATGCTCGGTGAGTAGTTGTTTCGTAGGCTTTCATTCACCCATATGTTCACAAACAGAGGGTATTTGCATCACTTTGCATTAATTTTCTCGTGGAGGGTTACTGCGTTACGATTGATGAGCACTAGGGCAGGAGTAATGTGTACTTCTCAACTGTTCATGATTTTGCCTCTTGTTGTATATAAGTAAAAACAAGTACTAAGTTGGTTGGTCAATCCAATGCAGCAAAATGTCCAAAAATGATAACCAAATGCAGCAAGCTAAAAGAACTTCCTTTATTCCAACAAATAACACAAGTACTGACTACTTTCACAGAACTTATCTGCTTCTTCAGGTGATAGCATCTGTACTTTGAATGAATTTGAACAGCGGGGGTATAATAAACAACAAGCATTAGAAATAAAGGATGAAGTCATGTCTAAGTGAAATGATATCTATGCACAAATCTTCTCTCATAAAAGTGTAATCAGTAAAATGAAAGAGAAATCAAATATACATAAGGAATGTGAATACATCAGAAATATAAGGCACTTTATATACAAACATTGGCCCATGTTGTCTGATACCAGAAATGAACAGCATAGGTGCAAATCCCACTTTTATATATAGGAAATGCAACATTATAAAAAACAAATTATGTTACAAAGAAAAACAAAGCAGTGGTTCACTCAAGAAGAAATATGTAGGAACATACAGATGTGGGAAGTGTGTATGCTGTAAACATATATATATATATATATATATATATATATATATATATATATATATATATATATATATTATATATATATATATATATATATATATATATATATATACAAATATACAAGTAAGAGTTTTATAGATTCCTCGAGACAGATAGAATTTTTTTACAAAAGCCTGTGGAAATTGCAACACTAGCAACATTATTTATATGGCAAGATGTGTACTACGCACAGAGTTCTATATAGGAAAATCAAACCAGAAGTTTAAACAGCGTATAAGCAGTCATATATCTGAAATAAGGAGACAGGTTATTACTAACTCTGTGTATAAACATATATTGATCACAAATGATCAGCATGTATTTAAATTTTTAATCTTAGAAAATGTTTCTCTAACAAAGAGAGGTGGGGACATCAAGAACTATATTGAAAGAAAGGAAAATAACTGGATACTGCACTTTAATGAATGTAGCCCCCCCAGGTCTCAATTAAATATTTTCTCTTAAACCTGAATTAAATCACTTACATAATTGTACTAAGTGAATATATTAAACATTGTATTAGTGTTTTTTAATGTGTTTTGTTTTTGCTTTTATGTCTATGTTGATATGAGTATGTATATTTGAAGCTTATAAACAAATACACCTTTAAAAGTTAATGGTTTTAACTAGATGATTATTCAATTAATGTATTAATTAGTAAGTATAAAAACAGCTAGATGAAAAGTACAGATGCTATCACCTGAAGAAGCAGATACATTCTGTGAAAGTACTCAGTACTTGTGTTATTTGTTGGAATAAAGGAATTTCTTTTAGCTTGCTGCATTTGGTCATCATTTTTGGAAATCTTGTTAGGAATAAGGTCATGAATTACACTTAATTACAGCTATAGATGTCCTTTATTACAATAGTGTATGTTGGTTTGCATTTTTTTGTTCTGTTGGTGCCTGAAGTTAATAGCACTAATATTTTAAAGTGTTCTGCATTCCAGAGTGATTTGTCCTTGCTATGTTGAGAGCAAGGACGGAAGCTGGTGGGAGAAATAGCTACAGTCTGTTCTTCTCTACTCCACACTTTTGCAGTCAGACTATGGCAACCATATCATTGCACTTTGATAGATTAACTTATGCAGTAAAATGAAAAGGCTGCTTATGTTCGTATCTTGTGAGAATGAGCAGTTGAGAGAAGATGGCCTTGATGGTGGCACATGCCAGTATGCTGAGCATGATACCCATTTCAAAGCTGTGGTAAGCTTGGTAGTGTCAAGAGGGGTTATTTCAGGTAAAGCCTTCCCTTCGCACTGCTGCCAGTTTTTTTTTCCTTTCCCCCAATTATTAAAACGACAAGGCCACATGGCAGCTCTCGTCCCCATTGTAGTTGTGGTAAAGTGGGAGGTTTGAAGAGCGCATGTCAGAAGCAGTGTTTTAGCTTTCATCGCAGCTTGAGTGACCAAAATGTTCTGGCGGTATGTTGCTGAGGTATTTCCCTCTTTTGTTTTAAGCATCTGAAGTTCCTTGCTGTGTTTCCTTTAAAATAAGATACCTGTGTTGTGATGAGCTGTATGCAGGACAGAACACAAATAGGGAAGGCTGGAAGTAATATGCATGTGTGCACCTGGGTGCCACTGTATGTGTTTGTGTGAGATTCATATCTCTCAACCTCTTAGCACAGGCAATCTGAACAAAGCGATTGATAATGGGGGGTACAATGATCTAAAATAGAGTTATTTTAAATATTGCTCTTCTAAACTGAGGAGATGATGGAACGAATCTTGCCTTAAAATGTATTTTCGGAAGGGTGTGAAGTGTGAAACTGAATGTCAGTCGTTATTTATTAACATCAATCTTCAATAATAGAATATCTATTAAGCGCAAGATAATAGAGGTTACCATAGTTTAAATAGCTATTTTGGCGCCAATAATTTACAAACCAAAAAACTTAAAGAAACATCCTCCTATAAAAATCTAATAATATTCATAAAATCATAAAATCTATCCCTATGTATATATCTAAGCAAATATCTTTACTATATGATACTATAAAAATACTATATAAATATAATTTTAACTATAAAAAATTGTTGGCGCCAAAATAGCTATTTAAACTATGGTAACCTCAATTATCTTGGTTCTGAAGAAGTCTGTATCATAACAGATGAAAGTGCTTAACCAGTCGGGTGTTTGTATTGTATAAATTAATAAAGGAGCTTTACTGTTCGAGCTGTGCTGAAGCTTTTTAGTCCTGCACCAGCATTGTTTTGGGATATTCTATTGTTCTTTCATTATCAATCTTCAACAAATTTTCATTGTATGGTGAGTCCATTAGAAGGCAGAATGAGCCGTTGGCATTCATACCAGTAGTCACATCAGTTAGCAGCTGCTGTTCTTTCAAGTGTGAATGATTTTGGTGGTAGAGTAGTTATTTTAGGTCAATGCCAAGGTGTAAGCTTGGTTTCAGGTATTTTTTGTGGTTGTCGAGGCACCTGCAGGTAACAGTTGCTTCTGCGCAGGTTCGGTGTACTTTAGATGTGATCTTGGTGGGATTTATTCTTATCAATGTACTTTTACTCATTGAGAGCCCCAATTGTAAGGACTGCATAAAGTTTCATTTAGCCTCTGTTAAGAGGCAAATGTTAACGTTAATATTTCAGGTAAAATACTGGTCTTGAGAGACATGGATGGAGGGACATGGAAAGAATTTGGTGGAGGAGTGCTTCATCCCAGCAGTCTAGTAGCTCATACTTCTGGTACTCTGTCAGTCCTCTCTCACTTTTCAAGGGCGCGAACATGGTCCCTTGTAACTGCTATGTTATTCGTAAGTATAACAAAACACTGTAATATGAGTTGGCACTAATGGTTAAGGTGTTTGCCTTACAAACACATGGTGCCGGGTTTGAGTCTCACAAGGGATAATTGGCTAGGCTTAAAATGCCTCACAAGGGCAGTTAGCCTAGTACTAATCTATGAACCTATCAACCTAATACAAGTGTCTTTGTAGTTGACCCTACATGTATTTCTTGCAAGCACACAGTGTTGGGGGTTAGTAAATGCTCGATACTTTGGTTTTGACAGTGTTGGGAGACGCTTGAATTTCATGGTGCTTGTTACTGTTGGTCTCCTTGGTTGATTAGTGTTTCATGGCCTGTGAGAGCCTTGGAAGTCATGGTGTCTCCTGCATTTAGGTTTCGCGGGCCATGTGAGTTGATGTGTTTGCTCCAAGGATTAGATGCATGCGCAGTGACAGTTTTGTAGAATCGTTCCACAAGGGAAAAAGGAAAAAAAAACCCTTTTGTTTAGCATTACAGCAATTAGCAGAAAACTGTGAACTCGAACCAAAAGCAGAAAACAGCCGTTAGGGTTGGCGGTCACTGTGGAGGATGCTACATTTTTGTGGATACCTTTGTAGTCACTAAACATGGCTGTCATAATGTTAGATTACTTCCCACTCCTATTTTATTAAAGTAGATAGTCTACTGGTGAGGTGATCAAGGGCTCTAGATTGTCACTGTTAGGGGGTTGTGGATGGATGGATAAGTCAATAACTAAATAAATGAATGTTGGTGATGACCACTCCAGTACACGGAGTATCCTATATACAGTTCTGTAATGTGCACCTCACAGCAGCTATAACATGTTTATCTTATGGAATGATAATCAAAGAGAAAATCACACTCATGAGTTGCTTAACTTCTGTAGTCCATTACTCTCATGGAATTTTAGTTTCTGGCAAGTTAGTGACAAATCATTAGAGAGGGAAGTTGGGAGTTGATGGAGTTTGGGGTTTCAGACTTGCTACTCAGAGATTCAGGCTGGTGCTGGATAAGTTGTTCTATCAGCTCTCTAGGTTTGTAGGAGTGATATTTGAAAGGCTGTCACTAGGTTCAGGCCATTGTCAAAAATCCCAGATGGCCTAGTGGTATGTTGTCTGACTATAATGTAAAGTAGGAGAGTGGGGGTTCAGAGGATATAAAACTAAGATCAAGGAATAATTTCTGAAAGACTAATTATGGGTTGTTGCTCCAGCTGAAGAAGGTAATGGAGCTCATGGTTACTTACAGGTCTAGCCCTCAGACTACGATGCGGATAGACTGTGAGAGCTAAAAGACTTCTTTTTAGAGGATGTACAGTTGTCTTTCCTTCGTTGGATGGCATGGAAGTGCAGATCTTGCACCAGCTGGTGGTCCAAGGGAAGTGGGATTGACAGGTGATGGATGCTACTATGGCAGATATTCCAGCCTTTAGAGAAGTATACAAGGAGGTCATAGGTAATGATATGCTATTAGGTGCACAGGTAAGTATGTCAGAATTGGTGCACTTTGGGATTAGAAGAGACTTTGTTGTGCTATTGGGAGAGTGGCTACTCCTTATGAGCCATGTATGCCATCACAGGCTCAGTAATTGTTCTGGCGAGGTATGGAACAGTTTATAATTTTCGTTACATTGACTGCTTTTCCATCCATTGCAAAGATGATGAATGCTGCTACTATAATGGGGGACAAATGGGTAAAAGGGGAACCATTACAAAGGCATTTCAGAGAATTTACATCACTGATTTGCAGATTATTTGTGGCTCTGACAGTGCCTCATTCTGGGTACATTCCATAACATGGAGTTTTGGTCAATTAGTGACTTCATACCTGTCAGGAAATTCATGCTATCACAAGTCCAAGCTGTTAGGTTTTAGGAGCAATAGCTGGAAGTTATCCCTGGCAGGCCATTTGTCCTACTATACCCTGATTGACTCAAGACACCACACCAGAGGAAGTGGCATGTTATTTTAAATTCTAACTTCTGATGAAGTTGGCGAAGTGTCGCTGATGAAAACCAGGATCGTTCTGTTGCTTAAAATAAATTTTTCAGTGGTTGATCATATTTACTTGTTGTGAAGTGGATTTCTAATTATTTTGGCATTCTGGTGGATCGTTCATCTGGCTCACGTTCTTTTTCCTGAGTTGTTGGTTAGTAATTATGAAAATGAACAATATTTCCATATGTACATCTTCATACTTCAAGAAACGAGTGACTTAAAACTGTTGCATGACATCAGATTAAACCTTGGATAATATTGAATAAAACGTTCTTTTAAATGCATAATGTAAGCTGCAAAGCTTGTGAAATATTCAGTGTTAATTTTTGCTGATAATTGTATAATTAAGAATATGTTTTAATTTTTCTGTAAATACATCAATAAACATGAACTTGTAGAGGAATTCATTGCTGTCATTTGAAAACTTATGTCTGATTAACAAAAATGTTTTAACAATATGTCTATATTACACAGTTTCCAAGATATAACATTCCATAGGTTCATAGGTTCATACTAGGCTATCTACCCTAGGGCATTTATAAGCCTAGCCTGAGTATGTTTGGCTTTCGCCACCCATTTTAAATTAATTTTGCTATGACCTTTTTCGAGGTTAGTATACTGTGCCTCTGTATAACAGTGACACAGAAGTGATACCCAGGGTAAACCTACGATCTCTCATCCACTCATCAAGATTCCTCTTGAAGAGAGTCAATGAGGGACTCTGCATAACTTGGACTGGGATTTTATTCCAGAGTGAAGGGAGCCTCTGGGTTATGAATCTGTCCCTCCAGCATGTCCTATTTATTTCAGTGCTGAGGTTAAGTCTCTCGAGCACGTAGCTCGATGAGATTTGGATTTTCTGAGGTGCAGCATGTCCACTAATTCCGGGTTGGACATGGCTTTATACGTCAGGCACAGATCGCCTCAGAGCAGGCGGTATGCCACTGAGTAGAGCTGGAGTTTCTTTAACCGGGCAGCATATGGCATCTGTTTGAGCCCTTTGATCATCCTGGTGAGGTACATTTGGGGTCTTTCCAGTTGCTGCAGGTGTCTGGTAAGGTACATCCCAAAAGGGGTATTGTACTCAATTATGGGCCTGATGAGGGATGAGTAAAGAGGCACGATGACCTCCCCTGATCTAGATGTGAATCCCTTCATGATTAGGTGGGCTATATAAAATGTTTTTCTAACCACTTTGGCCACATGGTTGTCAAATGAGAGACTGCTATCAACTTGGGTCCCCAGGTCCCTAATTACTTCTTCTGTACTTAATGGATTACCACCTATGTGGTAATTTGTGGGCGCTTTGTTTTTGCCAAAGGGGATGACTATGTACTTTTTGGCGTTTAGCTTTAGGCCATGGCTCTGGCACCAACTTGTCTGTTTCTATGAGGCCCTTTTGGAGGATGCTTGTGTCGGCTGGACAGTCTATTATGGCGCCCAGTTTGCAGTCATCTGCAAACTTGGTCAGCCACAGTCCTTCCATGTTGGCCTGTACCTCTGAGAAATATATACCGAACAAGAGAGGTCCCAGGACTGAGCCTTGTGGGATGCCACTTGTAACTGGTTTGGAGTCTGACATGGCTGCAGCAATTCTAACCATGTGGGTTCTGTCCTTGAGCCAGTTTGCAACCCATCTAGTGACATAGGGGTTTATATTTAAGCTGGTGAGCTTATCTATAATGCCCGAGTGGGGTATTGTATCGAAGGCTTTTGCGAGGTCCAGGTAGGCTGTGTGGACCACCTTCCCCTCATCAATGGCCCGGTGACTGTTTCAAAGAAATTGACCAGGTTTAAGAGGCAGGATCTGCCCTTAACAAAGCCGAACTGGGTAGGATCCAGTGTCTGTAGGTCCCCAATATGTTTATTTATGAGGTCCATGATGATCCTTTCCATAGCTTTGCAGACCAAGCTAGTCAAGCTTATGGGGCGGTAGTTTCCAGGATCCGTTGAGGCACCACCTTTGTGGGGAGGGACCACTGTTGCTGTACGCCACTCTTTGGGTACATATCCTGTAGTAAGGCTGAGATTGAACAGTAGTTTTAGGTTTGGGTTTAGCTCTTCTTGGAGTTCATGTAGGACGCAGCCCGGGACACCGTCTGGTCCCATTGATGCTGTGTTTTTTGCTTTGGAGAGGGCGGTTCTTACCTGAGCATCTGAGATGTCGGGGGGCAGCACTCTGTTGGGATAGATATTTGCCCTTTTGGTGGGGGGGGGAGTTTGCGCTGAACCTGTCAGCTAGGATGTTGGCAATGTCTGTGGGTTCAGTGTATTTTTTGTCATTTTGGACTAATTCTGAGCATATCTGGGAATTCTCACCCAGGTTCCTAACATAACTAAAGAAAGCCTTTGATTATCCTTAGTGTTCTTTGCAATTTTTCTCTCGAAGCTGGCCTTAGATGATTTTATGAGCGCCCGTAGTTTTTTGCTAATACTGATCAGAGATGCCTTCCCTTTTTGGGATTTTGCTCTATCATGTAGTAGCTTCCTCCTTCTATTGTATAGTTTGTTTATGGCTGGGGTCCACCAGAAAGGACGTCTGCTTTTGGAGGATTGAGTCTTGGTTTTATTTGGGATTGCATGATGCATGCATTCCTGAAGGTGTTCATAGAATGCGTTTATAAAGGATTCTCCGGTCTGGGCTGTACTTTCCACAGGTCCGGGGGCTTTGAAGCATTCCAACTCGGTTTTGAGGAGTGTGAAATTTGCTTTAGAGAAGTTTTTCACTGTGGTTTTCTGGGCAGGGGGTGGGGTCGGGATGTGAATATCCAGTGAGATTAGTTTATGGTCTGATCTTACCAGTGAGGGATACACTTCTGGTCTGGAGCATAGAGTCTCCATGTTGATGATGATCAGGTCCAGTATGTTTTCCCCTCTTGTGGGAGTGGTAACAAGTTGTTCCATAGCATTTGAGTTTATAAATTCTAGGAACCTTTGGGCTAGGGTGTTGGAGCTTGAGTAATGCTCCCAGTCTATGTTTGGGTAGTTGAAGTCGCCCAATATAATGGTGTTTGGAGAGACCTTCATATTTTCCAGTGTTCTCAGGAAGGCCGAGTGGGGTTCCTGGGTTTGGGAGGGTGGTCTGTAGCAGGCTATAAACTAGAAGGCAGTTTTACCCACTGTTAGTTGCACATGGATAGTCTCTGATGCTTCGTGCTGTGCCACCAACCTGGAGGTGTGTTTTCTTTGACGAATATTGATACTCCCCCTCCTTTTGTGGTTCGGTCCAAGTTTTGGGGCCGAAAAGCATGGTATGAGGTATAACCTGGTAGTGCTGGGGTGCTCTCAGGAGCCTTGAACCAGGTTTCTGTTACTGCACAGATATCGATGTTCTCCATGCTAAGGAGAGTTTCAAGTGCATGCATCTTGAGGTTTAGACTTCTGGCATTGAGTAGTATTACTCTTAGTTTCTTATCCCTTGTGATACCTATGGAGATGGGTTTGTCTTTTGAGCCTTGCCTAAAAAAGGCACTATGGGGGTAGCAAGAGCCTTTGCCAATATCCAAAAGCCCAGGGGTGACAGGTGCAAGCCATCCCTAGCGAAGCATCGTGGCTTGTCGAGCATGTCATCCCAGGCTGACAGGCATTGGATCCCCTTTGAATGACACCAATACTTAAGCCAATTGTTGAAATTGATCATCTTGTCTTCATATTGTGGCATCATTCTTGGTGAGGGTAAGATGCTACTCAAGGTCAGGGTCATACCGGCCTGGGCTACATGCTCAGAGAGCTCCTCTATGTCTCTTTTCATGTAGTCCAGGGAGGTACGTCTCAGGTCATTCACACCAGCATGGACAATGACTGAGTCATATTTGTACTTGCCTTGGAGTGACATGAGTGCTTGTGTTATGTGGCGGATCCTAGCGCCTGACAGGCAGCTCACCCTGACCTTCTCCTTGTTCAGCCTGGTGAGAGGGACATCAGTGTGCCTGATGATAGAGTCACCTATTACAAGTGTATCAGGTTTGTTGTTTAGCCTTAAGGGCTGTGACTGTTCGGCACACTGGCTTTGTGAGCTATGTGTTGCACGTGTTTTGTTTTGGGGTAGCGTTTGCTTGGGTGTCTGCTTTGGAGGTCTCTGCTGCTTAGGCAGATTTTTATTTAGAGCCTCTGAGTATGTTTTTGTGTGTTTATGTGTTTGGTTTGCTGTCGTGGTAGGTCTATGTGAGACTGGAATTGTAGTGAGTGTGGTTTCCTTCTCCTCCTGACTGGTTATGCCAGTACTGAGTTGAGAGAGCTTAGCCTCCAGTTTGGCTATATGGTTGCATCTCTCACATGTGTTGGAACTTGTTGGGAGGAGGAGAGGGTTGTCTGTGTACATGAGGCAGTTGTAACATTGCCTCAAGATTCCCAGATTCACCAGCTGGACCGGAGGAGATTGACAACTGACCATTGGACATGCTAGAATAGTATTGGGAATTCCTTTATAATTGAAAAAAGGGCCAGTGGGGAACAAGGTACTCAAGGGGAGTTTGTGAGGGTGTAGTGCTTTTATTTTTTTAGTGCTGACTTATATAATTGCTTTAGTGAGCAAGTGCCAGGTAATTTAAATGCAATGTGTTACAGGTAACTTAAATGCAAAAACAACAAACAGTAACTTTCTTTCAAGTGAAACAAGGAAATAAGTACAGTAAGCAATGCAGATATCACTAGGGATCCACAGAAGTGCTGAAAAGCCGTGTTTTAGGTGGAATTAGCATTTCAGGGAAATAACAAGCAAACAAACAACAAGCATACAAACAAAGCTAGATTCATCAGGCCTGGATCTAGTCTATGCTACAGCAAACAAGGTGTACCAATTTCAGTAAGAAACAGTTCAAATATGCAGGCACTATAAGCCTTTAACCAGAAATTCCCAGCTCAGAAGGGCAGAGTCCAGCCTCTCCTCCCACAAGAGTGCAGACCACGAACCTTCTTAATGTAAAATAACTGGCCTGAAGCCCAAGTGCTTAAACCAGAACTAATACACTTTTAGAATAACATACACTGAGCCCTCAATCAGCAGTTCCCAACTTAGAAGGATGTAAGTTACCTGTCCTGCCACCACAGTGCAGACCACAAACCTTCCTAATGTAAAACAACTGGTCTGAAGCCCAAGTGCTTAATCCAAAAGACTTAGAATGATAGCTACATTTTAATCAAGTTACTACCAAGCAGTAATAAATACAATTGAATACTTTAAAGAATGCCTGGATTAGTGCTCAAGTTATACAAACAAACCTAGATTCAGCAGGCCTGGATCTAGTCTATGCTAGAGCAAACAAGGTGTACCAATTTCAGTAAGAAGCAGTTCAAATATGCAGGCACTATAAGCCTTTAACCAGAAATTCCCAGCTCAGAAGGGCAGCGTCCAGCCTCTCCTCCCACAAGAGTGCAGACCACGAACCCCCTTAATGTAAAATAACTGGCCTGAAGCCCAAGTGCTTAAACCAGAATTAATACACTTTTAGAATAACAGACACTGAGCCCTCAATCAGCAGTTCCCAACTTAGAAGGATGTAAGCTACTTATTCTGCCACTACAATGCAGACCACAAACCTTCTTAATGTAAAACAACTGGTCTGAAGCCCAAGTGCTTAAACTAAAAGGCTTAGAATGAGTTTATTTATTTGTGAAAACTAAGCAAAAAATTTAATTTTGGGTTTGTGTGCATTATAATACACTAGGTCTACTTCAGAATGTCAACCCTTCAGAATGCCAACTTTCATATATCCGACACCATATGATCGATATTCTGAAAGACCGACATCCTGAAATAGCACCATTTACCTACCTGTAAACACAGTAAAACTATGCTATGCTGGGGGGAAAGCCCCCCTGCACCCCCCACACCCCCTGCTACTTAAATATTCTCACTCAGAGATCACACTACAGTGCAGGAAAGGGGAATCTCTCAGTCCCGCACTGTAGCGGGCTCTCCACTATCATTTGTCAGCCTTTCAAACGTTCACTCATATGGTGTCGGCCATATGAGTTTTGAACATTTGAAAGTTCAAACATATGAAGGGGTCCCAATATACTATAGTATTTATGGTAATACTATGACTGTACTATTATCACTGCAAATAATACTTCTTACTGATAACATTGATATTTGTACAGTTTTAATAGCTTTTTTATTCACAAAATATTTACATGTGTTTATCTTATGTTTCTTAAGTTTATTTTTCAGAAAATGGTCTAGAATGCAAGATGTGTGTAGGCTGCAAGAGGAGTGACATTCTACACCACTTAGGTGTGAATGAGTTTACAACAGGAGTGAGAAAAAAAAAACAGAAATGTCAGAGGAGTACCTAACAGACTCCTTAAAATATATGTTTAAAACCTCGCACTGCATTCTGTTGGCCTTACACCATCTTTATACTTATTGCGTTGACATGTAAACTATTGTGCACATGTTTTACATCGAGTTACTAATGTTACTCCATTGAGTTATCCTGTATCTTTACTGTGGAATATTTGTTGAAATGTAATCTATGCAAATGTAATTGCTTACTATACACAAGCTTACAATGATGTGTATGTATAACCCAAGTTTTTTTCTTGATGGTTGTTTTAGCATCAGTCCAACCAGGTGACATTCCATTTTTGGGATGACTAGAGCATAGATGACATATTTTACAATTACTTTTATCAAACCTAAGAATTTCTTCATTCAATCATACACTTCAGGACACTTTGAAGATTTGCTCATGCATTTCTACTTTTCCTTCTGTCTTGCATCATCTACAAATCATCAATTCCTGTTTTCAGTGCCCAAAAAGAGTGTTTATGTAAAGATGGCAAAAAGCACTGGTCCAAGAAATGACTCCAATTGTTTAATTGTTCTTTATAACTGTGTTTACGCCTAAGATCATTTATAACACAGACTCCAAATCTGCATAGAAAGCCCAACTCTCTACCCAAGTGTACAAATTATTTTTAAACAATTGTAATGATATACAACATCCCAGGCTGTGCTCCACATGAACTACAGAATGAACTGGCACCCCACCTAAGCACCATGTTCAATCATAGCCTCACCTAAGGCTTTGTGCCCACTGAATGGAGCACAGCGACAGTTATCCCGCTCCACAAAGAGGGAGCCACCATGGACCCTGGGAACTACTGACCCATTAGCCTAACGAGCCTGTTCTGCAAGGCCATAGAATGTATCATCATGGAAGATATAAACAAAGACATTGGTAATCTCCAAACTCTGGACCCCACCCAGTTTGGGTTTGTAAAAGGCAGATCATGTCTCCTAAAGCTGATTGACTTCTTTGAAGCAGTCACCAAAGCTGTAGACGAGGGTAAGGTGGTTCACACAGCCTATCTAGATCTCACCAAGGCTTTTGACACCATCCCCTACTCTGGAATTATAGATAAACTCACTAAACTAGGTATAAATCCCTATGTCACAAGATGAGTTGCCAACTGGCTCACTGACAGAACCCACACTGTGAAAGTAGCAGACTCCAAATCTGACTTCAGACCAGTGACAAGTGGAGTACCACAGGGTTCAGTCTGGGGTCCTCTCTGGTTTGGTATCTACTTTTCTGAAGTACAGGCTAACACAGAAGGTCTTTGGCTAACAAAGTTCACAGATGACTGCAAACTAGGAGCCATAACTGAAACTCCTAACGATGTGGACATCCTATGAAAGGGCCTCACTGAGACAGATGCCTGATGTCAAAGCCATGACCTCAAGCTCAATGCCAAAAAGTGCATTGTCATCCCCTTTGGTAAAAACTATGTACCCATGATCTACCATATAGGTGGTAGTCTACTTAACACCGAAAGTGTGATAAGAAACCTTGGAACACAGGTGAACAGTAGTCTCTCCTTTGATAATCACATTGCCACAGTAGTCAGAAAATCCTTCCATGTGGCACACCTCATCATAAAAGGGTTCTCATCCAAGAAAAAAGAGGTCATTGTTCCCCTCTACTCATCACTCATTAGACCCATTATAGAGTACAATGCCCCTTTTGTTATGTACCTCACAAGACATTTACAACAACTGGAAAGGCCACAGAAATACATTACAAAGAGGATTACTGGCCTCAAACAGATGCCCTATACAGACCGTCTCAAAAAACTACAGCTTTACTTCATCACATATCGCCTTCTCAGAGGTGATCTCTGCCTAACATACAAAGCTATGTCAAACCCAGAGCTGGTGGACATGCTCCACTTAAAGAAATCCCAATCCCTCCAAGCTACATGCTCTAGGGACCTAAACCTCGTCACCGCAATAAACAGAACATGCTGGAGAGATAGATTTATGTCCCAGAGACTTCCCATACTCTGGAACAAACTACCTATCCATATCAAACAAAGCTCCTCATTAGCACTCTTCAATAAAAAAATATTGATGATTGGATGGGGAATAGGAAATTCACCCCGGGGATCACCTCTGTGGATCTGCTCAACAGGGGCACAGAAAAATAATTTTTTTGGGTGACAAAAGCCAGGGTACCTTTTTTGGCTAGGCTTGTATAGGCCCTAGGGCCAATAGCCTAGTACCTGCCTATGAACCTATGATTGGGTTCACTGTACATCTAAAGGAAGACTGTTCTACTTGCTAACCAATAAATATGACCAATATCCAGATCTCAAAGCAGTCCTACACCTTTCTACCTTATATGTATAACAAACTCCTCTTGTAGCCTTACATGAGTCAGACATTTATAAATTCAGGATCAGACATAGCTCCTTATTCCTAAAAGACTGATATTCCAGACATAATTTATCATGCAAAAACCTGTAACTAATTGATAAAAATCCTAGCTCTTAAATTCTAGATCCTACCATCTAGAGCTATAGAATTCCCTGTAATTTCCCTTATTCTTTTGGTAAACATTTGCTGAATGCCCTCTACTAATAACAAATGACTTTAGCTGAGCAAACAAAACTGCATATTGTACTTAATAATTGGTCAAGTATGATGCAAGTAGTTTAAACTCTTTATTCCTAACATCAAAGCTCCTTAGAATTAACTCACAACTCTAATTGCATCAATTTTCATTGTCTGACCATGCTTCCTAAAAATTTAAGCTGTTGCTCACTATTATGCCCAAATCTTTGTATTATTTCAATTTATGTAATTCAATATGTCCCAATTTAATACATGTATTAATATTTATTTTCCCAAAATATAAGGCACCACTTTTTTCCATATTGAATTTTCTACCATTTTGCTTAAGCCAGGTTCTAATCAGAAATATGTACTAGAAACATATACTGACTCAGATAATCTAAATCTTCAGAAGAAGTAACCACACATCCATTCTTTATATCATTTACATGTTTAGCCATTCATACCTTTCCAAATCTGGGAATTAAGGACAACATACTGTTAAACAACAAGGATCTTAGAGCTGAGCTCTGAGGCACTTTTCTTTCTCATTTTGACCCATTCAAAAGCAGAGTTCTGAACCTTAACCCTTTCAAGCATTCCATCCAATCATCAGCCCATCATATCAAGTATAGATTAACTGAGCACTTGTAAATTGCCTCATTGATAATATGATGTGGTACGCTGTCAAATGTTTTCAGTAAGTCCTTATAAATCACTACTGCTGATAAACCTGAGTCTAGTGCATTGGACAATGCTTCACAAAAAGTTAACAAGTTATTAAAAAAGGACTGATTTCTCATAAAGCCATGTTGAGTAAAATCCATCAAATTGCTGTGAGGGAAAGGTTAGTTTGTTTTTACTTTCTTGTATTTTGCATGTCTTCATCACCTTCATCTATTCTGCATATTGTGGTTTATTTTCTTTATACTGTGTTTTACTTACATTCTGCTTGTAACTGCATATTTAAACTAGGAAAGAGACCACCACTTTGTCTCTTGTAAGTCACACAGAAATTAGAACAGGTCAATTAAGGTTAATTACTGTGAATTGAGGGTGATGCTAGGAACTAAACCTTCTATTTAAGGAGTAAAATAAAACATTTCAAGGCTTTATTGGAAAAGATCAATCAGACTCTGCCACTATTTTGCATATTGTGGTTTATTTCTTTACACTCTGTTGTACTTGTATTCTACTTTTAATTGCATTTTGGACTAGTAAATATAACACAGCTGTGTCTCTTGTGAGTCACACAGAAATTAGAACAGGTCAATTAAAGGTTAATTAGCTGTGACCTGATGGTGGAGCTAGGAACCAAACCTTCTGTTTATGGGGTAAAATAAAACAATTCAAGGTTTTATTGGAAAAGCTCACCCAGACTCTGCCACAGATTGCTGTGAGGGAAGAGATAGTTGTTTTTTGTTTTCTTGTAGTTTGTATTGTTTCATTGTCTTTATCTTTCTTTTAAAATTAGTGGATCCCCATTTGAATAGCTAAAGCTTAAGTTAACCCACTTTCATATCCAACAGTTTACTGTACACTGCAACTCTTAAGATATTAAACCATTTTTATCTTAAATTTAAAATCTGCAACATTTACTCCATGACCCTCGATTATTGTAGAGCCCATATTCTGCCTCTTGTAGTCATCTTGGGATTAATGTTTCTGTTTTGCCCCTGGTGAGAGAAGGAGCATAGGGACATTATTGGAGACTGCTCCTGGAAAACCTAATAACTGCTTCAGAGATGCAAGTTTGTAATCTGTGTTTATATTTTTCTGGTGAGAGAAGGAGCAGAGTGCATTGATTCTTGACTGTTTATGATTAGGCGATAGTCTGTGTTGGACCTTTCTAATTGGTCTGGATGCTCTTCAAGGCATCTACAAGAAAAAAAGCTACAACAAGCCTACAGACCATTGCATCCTCTGAGACAAGATGGTTGATTACCAAAGAGCCTGCGGCCTGCTTCTCATCTTGGTTGTTGCTACTGTTTTTCCTCTTTTGAAAGAAGAAGTAAATGAGCATTGTATTCCAACAGCATGAAGCTGCGGTGAGACCAGCACTAGTAGTAAGTAGCCAAACAAGCAAATCCCCTCTTTTCATTATTCTTGACAAAGCTTATTCTTTCTTTTTAATAAGAATGGCTTGACTTTCTGCTGTATAATCTAACTTTAGAACATCTTCCTAAATATGCCACCCATAAATCATCAATGTCTACTTACCAGTTTCCCCTCAAGTGTTTTGCAGTGCCCTGTATGGACACAGACACCTTGAAATTTCACCAGTACCTAATTCCACAAAGGGCAACTAGTTCACAGTGGCAAGCAATGCCCCAAGAGTTGCAGACTAGACACTCCTGACATTACCGTATATTCTCATTCCAACCATCTTGTCAATAAAAAGGGCCCATTGCCATGGATATGAACTTTCCCAGTATCTTCGTTATCATCTTGGTGGATATGGGCATCCTGAGGCAATGGACAAAATGCCTCATGTTTACTACAACAAAGCTAATTCTCAAACAAACTGATGTGGTATGCAAGGGGTGTGTTTACAAAATGTCACTGGATGCAAAGCTCTCACATAAAAGTACTCCTAATATCAATCAGGTTGTCAGTAGCACACACGCTACACCTATCACACACAAAGTTAAAAGTAGGCACATAGACCTACATATGCTGAAGCACTTAAGTGTAACCTTCCTAAACCCCAAAGACCTTCTAGATGAGGTACACATAACAAATACCCTCAGCAGCCCTGAATATACTATTTCAAAACAACACCCGCATCAACACACACAGCCACATCTGAAAGAACCTCTACTTCTATTCCCATAAGGCAAGCTACCGCACAATAAAACATTCTGGTTATATTGGAGGATTGGAGACTCCATTGTGAGACACACTGGTTTCCCTCTTACCAGGCTGAGTATGGAGAAAATCACACTGTCATTTGCTTATCATGGATCAGGATCTGACACATTACTCGTGCACTCAGGTTACTGGATCACAAGTACCAGTATGACTCAGTCATACTCCATGTGGGTATAACTTACTTGAGACGTACCTCCTATATTATATAAAGAGAGACATGAAGGAGCTTGCGAATATGTACAAGACAGTTATGAGCCTAGTATTGAGCAGCATTTTACCTTCTCCAAGGATGATTCCACAATATGAACAGAGGATGACTGACTTCAATAACTGGCCTAGTTTCTGGTGTCATTGTAAGGGGGTGCAATATTCCTCATCATGGAAGGAGATGATCAAAAGACCATGCTGCTCTGTCAGGGAAGGTCTGTACCTCTTGTCTCTAGGCTTTTAATTACTAGATAAAACAATGTCTTTTCCCATAGCAACTTTTTTAGGTAATGCCAAACTGAAAGTACTTCTGCCGGCAAATTAAAATCAAGAAAATCTAAAACTGTTACTGCTCACTGCTAGGAGTCTAATCAAAAAACTCCACTCCCTACAAGGTCTTCTCACCCTAGAGAATGCTGAAGTCTGTGCAATCACTGAGACTTGGTTTAAAGACACAGAGAGCACATTGGTAGTGCAAGGCTATAATGTCTTACACACATTTAGACTAGCTACTACACAGACATGGATTAAACTTGGAGGTGTCTTGATTTATATCAAAAAGAAATATACCTCAAGGCTAATCAAACAGGGCAATGCACTTGAGCTTCAAGTTCCAATCACCATAAACAAAATGCCATACCACATCCCTGCAAGCTTTATGTCCTCCTCTATGACCCAGGAAACCCATAACATGCATTTAAACGTATTGGAAATGCTCACTATCCAACCTGATACCATATTCATGGGTGGCTTTAACTATCCTACTATTACCCGGAAATCATATACAACACCAAAGGTACAGGCACAGAGTTTCCTGGATTTTTTAAACACAAACTCCCTAGACCAGATTGTCGATATATGGACAAGCAGTGCAAACATACTGGATCTTCCCCTCACTAATATCAGAGAGTGCTGCATGTGCACTGGTGTAATTTCTTTTTTGGTAAGGTCAGACCACAGTATGGTCTAATTTGAAGTAAACATATATGCAGGAACTACTCTAAGGCTAACTTCCTACTATTAGGTGATAACCCGGCAACATTTCAAGCCCCCATAAACCATGAGAACACTGCTGCCTATGAGAATTGTTCACAGAAACCCTGTGTAAACATGTAGCTGCATAGAGGTAGCTGTACTCAATATGAAGAAGTACAGAACTAACTGAAAAAAAACAAAACTCTCTGGTGGAATCACAACATCAATAGGGTCTATAACATAAGGAATAAAATCATGGCAAATATTATGAGGTGTAGCATCCAGCAGTATAAAAGCACTATTATCAAACTAAAACAACTCAAAGGACAAATAAAGTCTACCAAAGCAAAATGTGAGGTAACTTTGGCCTCCAAGGTCAAGGACCACCACAAGGCATTTTTTAGCTAAGTCCACATCCTCAAAGGCAAAACACAATTGTATACAGAAAGCATTGGTAATGGAGACACCTATACTGAGCCAGAAGATATATCAAGCCTACTGGCTAAAAACTTCAACTGCAACTTTTCCCCTTTCTTCCTCTCAACCATCTTTCAGGAAATAGCATCAAATATAACTCTGTCAAATATCAACAGGAAACAGGTCCTTAATGTTAACTTTAATGACCAAGAACACTGCATCAGTGGGCCCGGACAAGATCCCAGGATGCCTTCTAAATAGTATAAATCATGACCTATCAGGTCCTCTGCAATTGCTTTTGATTTGTAACCTCCAAATGGGCTTCGTGCCTCATGAATGGAGACTTATAAACAAGGCATGGCATCTAGGCCCAAGAAAGTCATTGTTCCACTGTATTCATTAGACCTATCATTGAGTACAATTCCCACATTGGTATGTACCTAACCAGGCACATACAACAATTGCAACATCCACAGAGGTTTCTTGCTAAAAAGAATACAGGGCATAAGTAACATGGCCTATGCAGACCTCCTCAAGGCCCTATTCCTGTATTCTGTCTCCTGCAGGCTGTTGAGGGGAGATAATTGCCTGGCATACAAGGCATTGTCAGACCCCACCTTGATGGAGCTCTGATATAACCACAAAACAAACAGCACCAGAATTACCCATTCTAAAAACTTAAAGCTTGCCTTTGATATAAATAGGACCTGCTGGAGAGACAGGTATCTATCCCAGAGAATATCCCTCCCTAACCCAATTCAAGTACAACTTGAGCAACTGGATGGGAAAAGGAGAAATTCATCCCTGGTTTGGTGTCTATGTCTCTAATCAACTCTCCATGGTCTCTGCTTGTAAAAGGTTCATCTCTGAAGCCACTGTGTACACTTATTAAGGGTATGAGTTCTTGTCAGAGATTTGGAATGCATGGCTAGGCTTAAAAAGACCCTTGTGCTCTAATTCCTAGCAAACACCTATGAACCTATGAACCTATGCAGTGCCTTACTAATTACTCCTAAAAGATATGTCTCAAAATATTTCTATAATTCATAATACTGCCTACTCACGCTACCTTATGAACAAGAATAATGTCCGCAGTTTTCCAACTAGATGACACATATGCTGTTAATAACATTTTATTGAATAAAGAACTGTAGATGTTGAAATGAAATTACTAATAGTAACCCAGAATGAACTGGTTTTATTCACTCCAATGAGGATCTAACTATATTCAAACCAAATCAGGACAATCAGTCTCTCTACATATTATTGTCCTCAAAAGTGACTACATTTTTACATCCAAGGATTCTCCCATCTGAAAATGTTTACTAAATATATTTACCATTTTAATTTCTTCAAAATTATTTCACTGTCATATTGTATGGGACCACTTTTCCTTGCCTTGTTCTAAGATTGATTTATCTAAGAATAAAAATTCTTAGAAGAATTAGATGTCAACACCCTTGTCTCATGTTTCCTTTTTGCTAAACCTATTGAAGCCTTTAGTCCTCTTCAGGTCAAGGTGTATGGCCTTTTGGCATTACCATACATATATTTTCTCCACATGCTATATTTTTTCCTCTTTCTCTTCAATAGCTTTGAATAAGTTACATTCCACCAAAGAGATATATGACTTTTATGATCTCTAGTTAAACTCCTCCTACACTTATCAAGATCAATAATAGTCTGACAAATATCCCACCTACCAATTACCCCCTCTACATCTGACCTAGCACAATTTATTGAGTTTATTTGATGCACCTGGCATTCACATAATAAAGGTTTCAATTCCCTCCTAGACATTCCATTAAATTTTCTAACTACATAACCTGTGTTAATGTCTGAAAAATACTTCACAGCATTATGTTTTTGCTCATCACTTTTCCCCAAAGTATAACTGAAGTTTGTTTGTTTCTTTCGGCTTGTCCCGGTTAGGGGTCGCCACAGCAGATCTCCGGTCCGCTAATGATTGGCAGTAGATTTTGACGTGCTGGCTTGCCAGGCCTAACGCACAACCTTCAACGAAGGAACGCCCATTCACGCATGTCGCCACACAGAAGACACTCTAACTGAGAATCGAACAGGCAATGTCTAACTGTGAGGCGACAATGCTACCGCAGCACCACCACCGTAGCAAAGTATACTGAAATGTAGACTATAATTTCCAAACAACTTTGCATTTGTCTTGAAGTCATCCCATAACCTAATGAGATCTACTTCTTTGGCTTTACAGAAATTACTGAGCCATCTGTTAAATAACATGGCCATAGTATCTGATAAAACTACAAAGGGTAAAATTTCAGAAAGACACAGTCTTGCTTTACAGATCTGAAAAATGTGTTGTATCCATTCATTTTACAGACGTTTTACTTCAACCATTAACACCTGCATGTATAAAATGACAAATTGATAAGAATTCTTACTTATAATCCATGTTTGTAAACTTGAATAAATGTCACTCATTTTACTCCAACTTAAGCTGGTAACGTTTGTCTTTTCTCTGTTTATATTACACAGTGATCAAATGCTTTTCCTTATCATAGAGACACCAGTTACTAATAATACCCTTGATTCCAGTTTCCTGATTGTGTCTACCTTAACATTTCAATCCAATGTCCTTCTCTTTACTTTCTTTTCCTAACAGCAAAATACGAACTAGGTTTTATGTAGTCACTATCCTTCCTAATTCACTTCTGTTGTCCACTCATTAAATCACATGACTCTTCAACTATTTGACAGGAATCAGTTTGTGTCCCAATGTTCTTTAAAGATTTCACGCAATTAACTATTTCTTGCTTATACCCATCCTCTTCAGTTATGGTCAATAGCCAGTACATTTGAATTTTCAGTTCCTGTGAATGTGTTATAGACTCCAGTATCAAAAGTCTGTCACTAGTTTGAGATTCCCAATGTGCTAACAAGTTTCCTTTAACTCCGCCATCATAAAACAGCCTATCTAGATTATCCAATGAATCACAATGGCTTGTTCTTGTGTTATATTCAGAATTTTACCCTACTATACTGATCTCCCATCTAAACACTTCTAAATTGCTGTATTTGACACACATTACTATCACTATCAATAAAATGTTGTTTCTTAATACAATACATCTTACAATGAGAACACTGGATAACAGCCTTTTCCTCTAGTAGAGATTGCAACCAAGAAGGAGCCAACTTGTCACTGTATACTGACATAGTATGTGAATGAAAATGACTTACAATCTAAGTATGACCTCCTTTGAACTGCTAGTATTATGCCTATGCCTTCACATCACATACATATCATGTGACTGCTCAAATTGAGTACCAGCCTGAATAACAAAGCTGCCTAATGCAGCCAGTAGAAACACTAACAAATTATGAAGTGAATTCCACATGGAGAGGCCTCTCCTGCTGCCTTGCAAATTATTTATTTTCACTCCTTCTGTAGCTTTCTTCTGATTCCCTAACAGCAGCATGAGGTGGACTGAATCTGATGTCATTGTATATAACATTGGTCAGGTTTCATGCATCAGGTTTCAGCATAACTCAGTCATAAAACTGAGTCACACGGGACTGCTTAAAATGCCCTGGTATTTATGCAGTTTGTTTTCCTTCAACAACTAGCTATTCTTTTTATACAATATCTTCTCCATGATTTTCCCTGTTTCTGAAGTCAGGATTATAGGTCTACTTTTAACTAGTTCAGTTCAACCCCCCGCCCATGGAGTACAGTTAACTGGAACTGAAGCAACCAGAAAAAAAAAATCAAAGAAATACAGCACAATTTTCATGTGTTGCACTTTCTGTTTCCACCCCCACAGAAACATACCTTACATTTTAGGGTTTTAAAAAGGAAGATAGGAATAAATTTCCTCTCTCCCAAACCTAAGGACGTCAAACCAAACAAATAGTATAGGGCACAGTATTAGTCAGGCTTATTTTCAATAGTAACTCTCAAGCAACCAGAAACTACAGTTATCCGGCATCTACCACTCCCCATGGGTGCCAGTTAACTGAGAGTTTACTGTATAGTATATTGCCATAGCTTTCCTGTAGTTATGTGGAACCTCACCAGTACTAAATGGCTGATTAAAGGATCATGGGGGTATCCTGTCAGAGCCTTGCACCTTGTCTTATCTTTACTCCCTGACCTTACTTTATAGAACTTCCCTCAGTATATGAATTTTTGTGAATTTTTGTGAGAAGTCCTTTGCTCCCAGTCCTTCTTTTACCCTCTTTTTTTGAAGACCAAAGTGATATATTTATTGAAAAGTGCCTTTTTCATGCCCTAATTTTGTCATTTCACCCCTCTTGAACCATCTCTGCAGTAATTCCTTGACTTTATTCTCATCTTTCTCCAAGTTATATGAAGAATCCTTATGCAGTGAAAAGCCTTACAAGACAAGCCTGCAGGCTAAACATGTGCAAAACATGGGAAAACAATACCATTATCATACTATTCCTGAATGTACCAGATCCATCAGTTTCAGTATGTTACTACAGGTTAGAGGATGGGCAAAGCATGCATTAACCCATGACTGGAGACTGAACATTCTCCAGCAGGCTATTAATGTACAGGTATCGTTCGCTGAAAAATGAGGGAACATTAAGTTGTCGTTCAACTCTGACTTTAAGGAAATTAATGGATGCCATTATTTTCTGGTCACTAAGCAGTACTTTTGCCATTTAGCTATTGTAAAATTAAAAGAAAACGAAAAAATTGAAACGTTTTTGCCAGAGTGTGTGTTTGTATATGAGTGCATGAAAGTGAAAGTGAGATCGATCTAGCCATTGTTTTATGCTCGCTAAGCAGTGCATTTGCTGTTTAGTGAGAGTAAAGTTTATCATTTATTTTATTTTACGCATGTTTGTCAGGAAAGTCTGACTGGACAAAATGTCCTTTTCTGTGGAGGCCCAGGGAGAAAAGCTCCACATTTATGAATGAGAATAAGATACATATACAACGTACAGATACAAATATTGATTCAGCCTCATATACAAGTACACAATGAAAATACATGTTACACATTTCACTGATACTTATAGTCTTGATAGGATACAAAGAATAGCAGTACTGTGATTGTAGGTAGAAAACAAGCAAGTTAAGTACACATATGCTTAGCAGGGGTTTACTATTCAAATACAAAAATAACAGGTTGTGTTCCTTTAACTGCCTTAAGACATCTGTTTTCTAACAAGGGTTTATGCTAGACAAAATCCATGATTTTGATAGGTGTGATTTGAGAAGTTTTAAAGTTGGAAGTGTTAGTAGTTCTGATATTTAATGGCAGGGAATTCCAAGTTTTGGCTATGCAGTTGGAGTAAAGGGAAACTCCAAATGCATTGTTAGGTTTGGATATATTTAGGAAGGATTTGCTACTGGAATGCAATACCCTGTTATTGGAGTAGTGTATTAGAATATTGTAAAGCACTGGCATTTTCTCTGGCTAATTTACTATTCGATGGGTGAAGCTAATTATAAACAAGTAGATTTGTCAGTTTGACCCAGGATAGTTGTTTTAAAGCCCAACAATGATGGGATGTGAAATTTGTTACTGTGGCAAACTTTGTGATTTTATTATAGCAAGTTTGAAACTGGTTAGCATATTGCTTCTGCAGCAATTTTTAGATATTCAGCAGAAGATAGTCAAGAGCAAGTGCAATAGGTTTAAGCCTTTTGACATATTTAACTATAATGTTTATTGGGACAGGTTGGGAAGAGAACGTATTGGGATCTAGTGTGGGTACTGAGTCTAGGTAGGGGATCTGTTGTTTGTGAGGGCTAGTATGGATTCAATTAAGTATTTGTTAAATTGTGAGGCTATGTTATCTTTAGTATCAGTGAGTGTTGGGAAGGCAGTGCTAGTTTGTCCTAATTTTTTTGATGGCAGCCCAGAATTTTTTTGGGTTTCTTTGATTTTTTTGATTGGACACTGCTATAGTAATTTATTTTGTCCTATGTACTATGTTTTTAGCTTTATTTCGTAGTTCTAGATATGTTTGTTTATTAGTTAAAAGAAGTTAAAAGAAACATTTAAAGGAATAAAAAGAATTGTCTTTTTGTGTCAGTGTGTGTGTGTTCATATTTCTGTCTGCGTGTATGATTGTATGCATACTTCAAAATCAGGAGGGAGTGTGTGTGTGTGTGTGTGTGTGTGTGTGTGTGTGTGTGTGTGTGTGTGTGTGAGAGAGAGAAACAAACAGAGAGAGGTTGACCAGCTGTGAAGAGGTATGCATGACTCTCAACCTCTTAGCTCAAGAAATTTGAATTAAGCCTAAAATGATTTGGGGGAGGCAAATGTTCAAAAACAGGGACAGATTGTAAATATTGCTCATATAAACGTGAAAAGTTATTAGAATAAATGCATTTGTATTAGCATGCATTTTCTGAAGGAAATAAAGTTTGCAGCTCAAATGTATGCCATTATTTAGCAACTTCAATCTCCACTGATTTGCCAGCAAATTAAACGTTTTATGAGGAGCAGACCAAAAAATGAGGTAGAAATTTGGACATTCTTTGAAAATGTAGATAGCTGAGAGTTATGGAGGTAAGAAATGTTTAATTGTTGCCATTATTAAATGGGAATTTTTAAACATGCACTGCTTCTGAATGTTTGGTGAGTGTGTGTTTGAGAGAGAGTGTACATAGTCTTTAAATACTTACCAAACTTATATTTTGGATATATAATACTTCTTCCAGCAGCAATTACATGTACCACAGCATTAGGCAGAGGAACTATTTTACATTACAATATAAAAAGATGTAATATTATAATAAAAAATAAATAAGCAAAACAAAACAAAACAATTTTACAGACAGAGTCCAATAATGCCCCCCAGAATGTGTGTGTGTTATTGTGTAAATAATGTCTTTCCAGAGCTGTAGAGACTCTCCTCCTGCGGCGTTGGGCCTCATTACACCCCTGGGCATGCTTTATTTACTTGGTGCTGCGGTAGCATTATTGCCTCACAGTAAGACGTTGTCCTGTTCGATTCTCAGCTAGAGCGTTTTCTGTGTGGAGACATGCGTGAATGGGCATACCTTCATTGAAGGTTGCGCGTCAGGGTTGGCAACTCGGCACGTAAAAATCTACTGGCAATCATTAGCGGACCGGAGTTCCGCTGTGGCGACCCCTAACTGGGAAAAGCCAAAAGACACAACAACCCTGTTGGACATTATTGCTTGTTTAGTAAACATGGACCCTAGTCTTTAGAAAATGACATAGTCTTGAGTTATTGAGTGTACTGGCACAAGCAATCAGCCATGAATGAGTACTTCTGTGGATGGAAATGATATAATACTTACTCATCGTATAGCTTCAACTAACCAGAAAAGTAGTGAAGAGGACTGAGATCGCTGTGGCCCAAAACCACTGCAGCATAAAACAATACAGGCTATTAGATACTGACTTTAGAATGCTGCACAGCTTAACATTTCCAAAATATAAAATATGCCATTGCATTTATTTGTTTTCAAGGGTAGAGCATTGATTTCCATGGACTTTTTTCAGACTCAACCCAGTAGGAGTGTCTAGTCAAGTGCCTTGCTCAGAGTCACACAGTTAAGCAATGGTGGCTGAGGGAATCAAACTTTGCACCACTGGCATTTGACTAGGGCAGCTGTAAGACAGCAATAATGACCCTAATCAGGGATCTTGCCTACCCAAAAGGAACATTGCACTTTTCATAGTGATGGTATTTTTCCCTTTTTGCACAGGAAAGAATGATGTCACAGCTCAACAAGCTAATGTCTGAGAATAGCATAAATGATCTGCACCCATTGTGTAGGTCAGGAGTCTGAATTGCTGTGTTACCATAAAGGAATATTAACATGTTATGATTCAATAATATTTTCATCAGATGTTCATGATTTCACCTTTTATGTGTGTTTTAGACCAAACTTTTCAGCATGCAATCTGTGGTGCATTGCTTCATATCATAGGCTCGTCTGGTTATGTGGTTTCAGTTTTTAAATATAATTTTGAAAACCACTGCAAAATTACCTGTCAAAATGAAATTGCATAATAAAAGTTATAATTAATGCAGAACAAATAAATTGAAAAATGGCCCAGAATTATTTATAATCCCCAAAGTTTTAAGCAGATAGTTAATCTGTCAAACACAGTGATAAAGTTGGCAGCCTTTAAGAGTTATCTGTTAAGCATGTTCTGATAAATATACCACCTGCTAATATTTCAGACCTCAACAATAATCTGTGCAGCTTCACTTTATAACACAATCATTACACATTTCTGGTGTGTTAATACTACAGCTGCTTTGTGAAACGGCATTTTCAGTTATTCAGAAAAATGTATGTATTTATTTATTTATTTATTTATTTATTTATTTGCAGTTTGTTTGCCAGGATGGTCCATTGGCCTGACAGGAGCCCATTTTCAATGGAGTCCTGGGAAGAAAAGCTCCAGAAATACAATGTACGTAATAAACAAATTATTAAAGATACAGAGGTGTATATAATAAGCAGGGTAACTGAGGGTGCAATTTAGTATGATACAAAAGAGAAATCATAAAAAACATAAGCAATATTTACAAGTATGTTAATTCCTACAAATGCAACAGAAATTAAAAACAATAAGTAGCTATTTACAAGTATGTCTGTTCCTACTGAAGATATAGTGACAGTGGGGGCAAGGGGTACATAGGCTGGGTATGGGTGATATAGTAGGGAAATGAGCTAATGAGGGGGAAAATGCAGAGAGGGAAGAGTAAGAGAAGGAGGAGAAGGGGAGTTAGCTGGTTTTAGAGTGGGGAGGGAGAGTGAGAACAATGTGAGTTTCTATATGGTTTGAGCAGTAACATTCCCAATGGGATGTTAAGTGTGAGTGAAGCAAGCTTTTAAAGGCAAAGTGACTACCAGTGGTATGGATAAGGGATGGCAGTGAGTTCCAGATGCGTGTTAGAGAGAAGGACAGTAGATGTTTACCTGGGGGGCAGGTGGGTTTGTGTAGTTCTATCAGATTCTGTGTGTTGGATCTCAGGACTCTATCCTGTATGAACATTTTAAAGGTAGAGGCAAGGGAGGGGCAGAGAAAGGGAGTGAAAATGAGTTTATGAGCTCGGGTGAGTTGAATGTAGGTATGATAGTTGGGCAACTCTAGCCAATTTAGTTTGTGAAGAGCAATACAGTGATGGGTATATGATCTGTTGCCTGTGGCAAATTTGGAACGTTTGTTCTAACAGGAGGAAAGTTTTATTTTGAGGGAAGATTGTAGGTTAGTCAGGAGTGGGGCACCATATAAGAGAGAAGGGATGAGGTATGTGGTAGAGAGAACCAGCTTGGTAGAGAGAGAGAGAGGTAGCGATTATGTCAGTAAATGCCAAGTTCTGCTCTGTTTTTTTATATTTATTTGTAGGTGGGTATCGAATTTGAGCTGATCATCAATAAGTATACCTAGTAGTTTTGCACTGGATACTATTTCGAGAGGTATATTGTTCTGACTGATGATAGTGAATGAGTTTTTGTCAATGGAGGTATTTTTAGAAGGGGTAAATATTATGAGTTTAGTTTTTGATGCATTTAGTGCTAGGTGGTTATTTAACATCCATTGTTCTGTAGAAGAAAATGCAACTTGGGTAAATTTTGTGAGAGTGGTTATAGAGGTACTGGAGCAGATGATTGTTGAATTGTCGGTGTATTGGATAAGTTTTGCATTGGGGATGGTATGGTGGAAGTCATTAATGAAAATATTAAACAGTAGGGGGCCTAATATGCAGCCCTGAGGTACACCTGTGAGAGTATTGAGGAATGGGGAGATGGCTTTCTTCCATTTGACTGCTTGTTGCCTATTAGAGAGGTAATTGGTAAACCAGTTGATAGAGGAGGGGGACAGATTTAGTTTAGAGAGCTTAATTAGTAGAAGCTTGTGAGAGATAGTATCAAAAGCTTAATATAGGTCTAGGAGGAGAGTGGATACAGTGCAGCTGGAGTCACAGGCCTTGTTTACAGTTTCTATGAAAGAGAGGAGAGCAGTGGTAGTACAGTTGCCAGGCCTGAATCCATGCTGTGTGAGAGTTAGTATTTGGTTATCTATGACATATGGTAAGAGTTGTAGATGGATACATTTTTCAAGCAGTTTAGAGATGGGGGGTAAGTTGGCCATGGGTTGGAAATTAAATATATTGTTGTTGTTGCCTCCTTTGTGAAGGGGAATAATAAAGGCTTTTTTCCATAGTTGGGGTACATAGCCTTCTTTGATTGATCGGTTTATTAGAATGCAGATGGGGAAGGCAATGGCCTCTGTAGTTGTCTTGAAAAAGTAGGAGGGAATATTATCAGGGAAATTGGAACATGGTTTCAGGTTCCGTAAATGTTTTGTTTTTGTAGATATAAGTATATGATTCAAAGAGAAGAAAACTGTTGAAAATGCAGAACAGAAACTTTAAAAAATTGAAGTAATGAGCTTTTATTGCATGTGAGAATGTGGTTTGTGTTTTCATATATTGATTTTAAAGTTTAGAAAATAACATTTTATTTGCACAAATTAACAGATATGAAAGTTGTCATTTTTCAGACCATGGTCAAAATGTATTTATTACCTTTAATGGAGATTTCAGTGTTATTTTGTAAAATCAAAATCTGCTTCCAAGTGAAAAAAATCTGCTTTTATTCATGTGATGACATAACATTATACAAAGGTTGCTGAATTTCTAGAGATAAAGTAATGAAATGTGTCAGGAGAATGATTCTGCACATATTTCTTGAAGTTCTACTCATAATTCTGCACTTGCTTGGATTTGCTGCTATTTCATCTGGAAAGGACAAGATAATTAAATATTCTGTGCCATGCATTTCTGTGTATTCTTCATATCTGTGATCAGTAGGTTCATATGTTAGTACTAGGCTACCTGCTCTTTCAAGTCATGTTAAGCCTAGCCAGTTACCCCATGTGAGAATCAAACCCGGGACCTTGTATCTGTAAGGTAAACACCTTAACCATTAGGCCAATCTCCCACCCTTTGGAAATATATCTCATCATAAAATGAATTTCTCTCTTGTGTTATCTATCTTTGTCTCCCTCTGTCTCTGTCTCTCTCACACACACACACACACACACACACGCACACACGCACACACGCACACACACACACTCTCTCTCTCTCTCTCTCTCTCTCTCTCTCTGTTGTTTACCTGGGGGGTGGGTGGGTTTGTGTAGTTCTATCAGATTCTGTGTGTTGGATCTCAGGATTCTATCAGGTATGAGCATTTTAAAGGTAGAGGCAAGGGAGGGGCAGAGAAAGGGAGTGAAAATGAGTTTATGAGCTCGGGTGAGTTGAATGTAGCTAAGATAGGTGGGCAACTCTAGCCAATTTAGTTTGTGAAGAGCAATACAGTGATGGGTATATGATCTGTTGCCTGTGGCAAATTTGGAACTTTTGTTCTAACAGGAGGAAAGTTTTATTTTGAGGTAAGATTGTAGGGTAGTCAGGAGTGGGGCACCATATGAGAGAGAAGGGATGAGGTATGTGGTAGAGAGAACCAGCATGGTAGAGAGAGAGAGGTAGCGATTATGTCAGTAAATGCCAAGTTCTGGTCTGTTTTTTTTATATTTATTTGTAGGTGGGTATCGAATTTGAGCTGATCATCAATAAGTATACCTAGTAGTTTTGCACTGGATACTATTTCGAGAGGTATATTGTTCTGACTGATGATAGTGAATGAGTTTTTGTCAATGGAGGTATTTTTAGAAGGGGTAAATATTATGAGTTTAGTTTTTGATGCATTTAGTGCTAGGTGGTTATTTAACATCCATTGTTCTGTAGAAGAAAATGCAACTTGGGTAAATTTTGTGAGAGTGGGGATAGAGGTACTGGAGCATATGATTGTTGAATTGTCGGTGTATTGGATAAGTTTTGCATTGGGGATGGTATGGTGGAAGTCATTAATGAAAATATTAAACAGTAGGGGGCCTAATATGCAGCCCTGAGGTACACCTGTGAGAGTATTGAGGAATGGGGAGATGGCTTTCTTCCATTTGACTGCTTGTTGCCTATTAGAGAGGTAATTGGTAAACCAGTTGATAGAGGAGGGGGACAGATTTAGTTTAGAGAGCTTAATTAGTAGAAGCTTGTGAGAGATAGTATCAAAAGCTTAATATAGGTCTAGGAGGAGAGTGGATACAGTGCAGCTGGAGTCACAGGCCTTGTTTACAGTTTCTATGAAAGAGAGGAGAGCAGTGGTAGTACAGTTGCCAGGCCTGAATCCATGCTGTGTGAGAGTTAGTATTTGGTTATCTATGACATATGGTAAGAGTTGTAGATGGATACATTTTTCAAGCAGTTTAGAGATGGGGGATAAGTTGGCCATGGGTTGGAAATTAAATATATTGTTGTTGTTGCCTCCTTTGTGAAGGGGAATAATAAAGGCTTCTTTCCATAGTTGGGGTACATAGCCTTCTTTGATTGATCGGTTTATTAGAATGCAGATGGGGAAGGCAATGGCCTCTGTAGTTGTCTTGAAAAAGTAGGAGGGAATATTTTCAGGGGCATAGGAACATGGCTTCAGGTTCCGTAAATGCTTTGTTTTTGTAGATATAAGTATATGATTCAAGGAGAAGAAAACTGTTGAAAATGCAGAACAGAAACTTTAAAAAATTGAAGTAATGAACTTTTATTGCATGTGAGAATGTGGTTTGTGTTTTCATATATTGATTTTAAAGTTTAGAAAATAACATTTTATTTGCACAAATTAACAAATATGAAAGTTGTCATTTTTCAGACCATGGTCAAAATGTATTTATTACCTTTAATGGAGATTTCAGTGTTATTTTGTAAAATCAAAATCTGCTTCCAAGTGAAAAAAATCTGCTTTTATTCATGTGATGACATAACATTATAAAAAGGTTGCTGAATTTCTAGAGATAAAGTAATGAAATGTGTCAGGAGAATGATTCTGCACATATTTCTTGAAGTTCTACTCATAATTCTGCACTTGCTTGGATTTGCTGATATTTCATCTGGAAAGGACAAGATAATTAAATATTCTGTGCCATGCATTTCTGTGTATTCTTCATATCTGTGATCAGTAGGTTCATATGTTAGTACTAGGCTACCTGCTCTTTCAAGTCATGTTAAGCCTAGCCAGTTACCCCATGTGAGAATCAAACCCGGGACCTTGTATCTGTAAGGTAAACACCTTAACCATTAGGCCAATCTCCCACCCTTTGGAAATATATCTCATCATAAAATGAATTTCTCTCTTGTGTTATCTATCTTTGTCTCCCTCTGTCTCTGTCTCTCTCTCTCTCACACACACACACACACACACACACACACACACACGCACACACGCACACACGCACATACGCACACTATCTCTCTCACTCTCTCTCTCTCTCTCTCTCTGTTGTTTACCTGGGGGGTGGGTGGGTTTGTGTAGTTCTATCAGATTCTGTGTGTTGGATCTCAGGATTCTATCAGGTATGAGCATTTTAAAGGTAGAGGCAAGGGAGGGGCAGAGAAAGGGAGTGAAAATGAGTTTATGAGCTCGGGTGAGTTGAATGTAGCTAAGATAGGTGGGCAACTCTAGCCAATTTAGTTTGTGAAGAGCAATACAGTGATGGGTATATGATCTGTTGCCTGTGGCAAATTTGGAACTTTGTTCTAACAGGAGGAAAGTTTTATTTTGAGGTAAGATTGTAGGGTAGTCAGGAGTGGGGCACCATATGAGAGAGAAGGGATGAGGTATGTGGTAGAGAGAACCAGCATGGTAGAGAGAGAGGTAGCGATTATGTCAGTAAATGCCAAGTTCTGGTCTGTTTTTTTTATATTTATTTGTAGGTGGGTATCGAATTTGAGCTGATCATCAATAAGTATACCTAGTAGTTTTGCACTGGATACTATTTCGAGAGGTATATTGTTCTGACTGATGATAGTGAATGAGTTTTTGTCAATGGAGGTATTTTTAGAAGGGGTAAATATTATGAGTTTAGTTTTTGATGCATTTAGTGCTAGGTGGTTATTTAACATCCATTGTTCTGTAGAAGGAAATGCAACTTGGGTAAATTTTGTGAGAGTGGGGATAGAGGTACTGGAGCAGATGATTGTTGAATTGTCGGTGTATTGGATAAGTTTTGCATTGGGGATGGTATGGTGGAAGTCATTAATGAAAATATTAAACAGTAGGGGGCCTAATATGCAGCCCTGAGGTACACCTGTGAGAGTATTGAGGAATGGGGAGATGGCTTTCTTCCATTTGACTGCTTGTTGCCTATTAGAGAGGTAATTAGTAAACCAGTTGATTGAGGAGAGGGACAGATTTAGTTTAGAGAGCTTAATTAGTAGAAGCTTGTGAGAGATAGTATCAAAAGCTTAATATAGGTCTAGGAGGAGAGTGGATACAGTGCAGCTGGAGTCACAGGCCTTGTTTACATTTTCTATGAAAGAGAGGAGAGCAGTGGTAGTACAGTTGCCAGGCCTGAATCCATGCTGTGTGAGAGTTAGTATTTGGTTATCTATGACATATGGTAAGAGTTGTAGATGGATACATTTTTCAAGCAGTTTAGAGATGGGGGATAAGTTGGCCATGGGTTGGAAATTAAATATATTGTTGTTGTTGCCTCCTTTGTGAAGGGGAATAATAAAGGCTTTTTTCCATAGTTGGGGTACATAGCCTTCTTTGATTGATCGGTTTATTAGAATGCAGATGGGGAAGGCAATGGCCTCTGTAGTTGTCTTGAAAAAGTAGGAGGGAATATTATCAGGGAAATTGGAACATGGTTTCAGGTTCCGTAAATGTTTTGTTTTTGTAGATATAAGTATATGATTCAAAGAGAAGAAAACTGTTGAAAATGCAGAACAGAAACTTTAAAAAAATTGAAGTAATGAACTTTTATTGCATGTGAGAATGTGGTTTGTGTTTTCATATATTGATTTTAAAGTTTAGAAAATAACATTTTATTTGCACAAATTAACAAATATGAAAGTTGTCATTTTTCAGACCATGGTCAAAATGTATTTATTACCTTTAATGGAGATTTCAGTGTTATTTTGTAAAATCAAAATCTGCTTCCAAGTGAAAAAAATCTGCTTTTATTCATGTGATGACATAACATTATAAAAAGGTTGTTGAATTTCTAGAGATAAAGTAATGAAATGTGTCAGGAGAATGATTCTGCACATATTTCTTGAAGTTCTACTCATAATTCTGCACTTGCTTGGATTTGCTGCTATTTCATCTGGAAAGGACAAGATAATTAAATATTCTGGGCCATGCATTTCTGTGTATTCTTCATATCTGTGGTCAGCAGGTTCATATGTTCTTACTAGGCTACCTGCTCTTTCAAGTTATGTTAAGCCTAACCAGTTACCCCATGTGAGAATCAAACCCTGCACCTTGTGTATGTAAGGTAAACACCTTAACCATTAGGCCAGTCTCCCACCCCTTGGAAATATATCTCATCTAAGAAATGAATTTCTCTCTTGTGTTATCTATCTCTGTCTCCCTCTGTCTCTGTCTCTCTCTCACACACATACACACACACACACACACACACACACACACACACACACGCACACATGCACACACACACTCTCTCTCTCTCTCTCTCTCTCTCTGTTGCTCTCCCCCTCTCTCTCTCTCTCTCTCTCTTTCTGCCCCATCTCTCTTTCTCTCTCCCTCATTCACTTTTCACAATCCATTTTTGATTTTATTACAAATGTTATTATACCCCACTACATAAAATAACATAACAATACCATTGGTTCAGTTTATCACATCTGGATTCTAAAGTTATGCTGCTGTATTTTTAGGTAAATACAGTCATTTATCCTTCTTATTTGTTAATGAAACAGTAATTTATTTATAATGCATTGCTTGTAGCATAGCTACAACTTTTCATATCCAGTACAGACTTTTTCTTTACATTGCTGGCACACATTTTATATTTACTAAGCAAATTTTAATCTGATATTCTTGTGCTGAAAACAGGTATAATTAGGACTGAGCATATTTTTAAGTTGTTATTTCATATAATCATCTCATTGTGTTATTTCACTATTCATGTGTACACATAAGAGGCAATCATCCAATTCACTACCCCCAATATTACCCAAAACCTTATTTGAAATGCAATGGATTTCACTGTCTCATCTGTCGTCAGTCCATTGGTCACATATCTTAACTTGCTGTTGCTATAGTTAGACAGCATATTTTGCAATGAGAAATGGTTACTTCTAAAGTGCATACTGTAGGGGAAAAGATGGGGTACATAATTTTTCAACCTTCTTGAGGAAATCTAGGAGAAACAAGAGAATAGTCTTTTTCATATAACAAAAAATAAACTCAGACAAAAGGATATGAAATAAAAACAAGACCAAAAAGGACAGGGATAATCTAAGGCATTATCTTATCTCAGAAAGTGTGAATATATGAACTATCCTTCCTGAGGAGAGACATGCTCTAAAAACAACATGGGAGTCAAAGAATCCAAGGGAAGACATTGGGTAATTCAATTAAGTGATAGGAAGATGCAGACACTTGATTAAACGGGACATAGCGATTATCCACTAAGAAGGAAATGAGTAGATGTGAGGGCAAGCGAGTTGTTATCTGTTATCAGATGTTGTGCTTTGAAGCTGTGTTAGAGATTCTGTCGTACAAAGCCTGTGTTTTGTTTTTTTTTGTGTTGTATTAAGGTACAAGTGTTACTAGATCCTCTATGGATATTCTCCACTTTGCTTGTTTGGTTTGGCACTGCTATCTCTTTTGCAGTGTCTTGTGCTTTACTGTGTGGAATTAGGAAGATGAGGATTCTTCCACACTTCCCTCTATTCCCTGTTTTCTATAGCTTCTCTAAAATTCACATTTGTCTTTGAAGCTGGGATGTTTGTACTTACATGCGAATGTTAGATATGCAGATCTATGATATAGTGCTGTGTGTACAATACCTCATAGTTGTCAACGAAATAGCAGCACACAGGTAGTGGGGCCTCCCTGTAACTGTAAAGCCAGCCTCTGCAAGCAGCATTGTCAGCTTCCAGGTTCAATTTTCTCCCACATTCTTTCATTTCCAGTAAATGACCCAGCTGATGATTCTGGTCCAAATGTGTTAAATATATAACTGAAGTTGCATAGGCAATGAAAGTGAGAAGCGGATTAACTTAGAGGGTACCACAGTGCTGCACTACTTCAACCCAAAATCAAAGTATGAGTTTGGTCTGCAGGGGAAAAGAAGAACAAAAAGGAAAACGAGGAGGTGGTTATTTTTGTATTTAGTATCATATTTATATTTCCTGATTTGCAAAAGTATATGTATTCTATTGCATATTATTTCCCCTCCTAGGTGTATTCCTGAGACATGGAAGAAAAGATTCATCTGTATCAGTATATCAAATGCATCATCAAACATTAATACACATAAAATATATTGCTACAGTGCCAAAATATGTGGATTTGCAATGTTTTCTTTTTGTTTTTTGCATGTGCTATTTTTTTTTTTTTTTTGCCATCTTCTCTGACATATATCTTAGCTTTCCCTGACTTTGCAAAATGCCTCCGATTTTGCTTCATATTTTTAACATGTCCTTCATAATTTTTTGATTTTCTGGTACATTGCTAAGAATTATAGACAGTCAGTAGTGCCAGACATTAGAGCCTCATAATTTTTATTGATCAGAAAAGGTATGTTGGTGCAAAACCTGTTGTTCTATTAACTAACAGTAAGTAAAATAGTATAACATTTACAAGTTATCCCTGATTTTGGGCCATTGTTCCCACTCCCCCAATATCTTTGATTGATGAACAAAAATCAGTAGGCATAGGTAACATTCTACTGTTGTGTGCAACATTAAAACACTTTGTTCTCATTAATATACGTGAAAAAAACATTCTTTAGAAAAATGATTTAATTTTTTATCTTCAAAGAAAGTATAAACGAATATGTATGCATAGCATGGAAATGAGTATTAGTAAATGCGTCTATATTATTTGAACAAAAGTTCAAAATATCAATCGCTGTGAACAGTGAAAATGCCAGACATCGATGTGTGTTTTGTGAGATCATGGTACAGTGAAGATTGGAAAATGTGCCCTTTCCTCACTGTAGTGTGATCTCAGAGTTGGTATATATAATTAGCGAGGGGTGGGGGGGGCACATTCGATGTCTGGTATTTTCGCTGTTTACAGCAATTGATATTTTGAACTTCCATTCAAATAATATAGACATTTAGTAAATACACATTAGCTTAAAACTTTTTGAAGCAAAATAGCCACTGCACCCTGTGAAAAATGTCAATGTTATTGTCAGGACTCAGTTCTCAAATTTAAATAAAGCAGTATGAACAGAGTATATATGCTATAAACTGAAGCAACAATTATAGCTGAATGCAGCCCACTTATCTCACAGCACATATGGATCACAATGTAGGGCTACATTAACAGTAAAATGAAATAATTTCCCTAGTGCTCTGTGTTCATGTGATCCTTTTCTACTGCAGCTATAGGATAAGCTATGGGGTGAAAGGTCAATAATTGTCAGTCTCACCCCTGCCTCAGGTGTCAGTGTACTGGATATGTTAGCAGCTCTGGATAATGATCAAAGGTAAGAAATTTAGTCAGGAAAAATAGGACTGAAACAAACTTATTTGGAGGAAGATCAACAATTAAGAGTGATATCATTGTATGCCACATCTCCAAACAGAGACCACGGACACTGTGAGCAGGACACCGAATGAAATTGTGGCAGAAGACAAGATAAGAGGAAATACATCCAGTCCTGGATAAGACACTAAATTTACCTTGGAATGGAAGCAAACTGATCACTTCATCTTTCAGTTTTCATGCCGGTAGTGCCTAAAGGTAGAAAAGGGAGCATGGGTTCTAATGAGAGATGGGTTAGTTACAATTCTAAGGACAAGTTGTGTTAGTTGCAGTTCTAATGAGAGATGGGTTAGTTACAGTTCCTATCAGAAATTGGTTAGTTACAGTTCTAATGAGAGATGGGTTAGTTACAGTTCCTATCAGAAATTGGTTAGTTACAGTTCTAATGAGAGATGGGTTAGTTAAATGTAGATAATAGTCTTAGTTGAAAAGGAAAGGACCAAGCTTTGTCTGCCATGAGAAACTGAGCAGTCATGCAGAAGCTGAAGGCCAGCATATAATTTATTTCCATCCATTTAGCATTGTTCATTGTTTCTGTCTGGTAATTTTATCTTATAGTTACTTCCTGTTGGCTGTATTTGGAGCACGTAATTTATATGAATAAAATAGGAACAACAGTTAATGCAGTGACCTTCTAGTATGTTTTAGAAATAAATAATACTAGCAATCACATTCTGAATTTAATAATAACAAAAATAACAATAATAAAAATAATATTCTAAATGTATTTTCTCAAGTCAATAGAAATCAGTATGCCTGATGCCCTTATAAAGCATAAAAAGCAAGCATTTGGTATCATCTATTATATGCTGAAGACTGTTCACAAAATGACACAAAAGTAGCTGCAAGGTGTATGCTCTCAGGTGGTACAAAACAGTTAGCAACCTAAAAAACAGTGAGCATTTATCAGTACGCACACTGTCCCCAGGTCAGGTAATATTGCAAAGCTCAAAGAAATGCCTAGTACACTAACAGGTCTACTCTTGTCACTCTACTCTCACTTCGGAGAAAATGACTAGGCTGAGTGGGCTTCTTATCTAGTAACAAACAGGCCATAGTGTCCTCACCTAGCCTGCGAATACCTGACTCTCACAATCACACAAAGGCCATTTTGGAAGTGCTTGTAGAGCCTTTGGGCCTGGTCCCATGAAGAATGGGAAAAGGGTAATTATTTTATGTTTTATTGCTCTGTGCATTAGCTAGTGAGATGGTAGTATCTAATTCGCAAAAATACTCTCATTTTACTTATATATTCATTTTTGCAATTCAGAATAAAACATAACATTTATGTCTTAGTGTGCCTAAGAACATGGCATGCTAACGTGAAAATCATGTGTACATTCTGCTGTGTTCTACTGCACTAATACTAGTCATCAGCCCTTAAATAGAGAGGTTATATAGCACAGGGGCCATCAGTATAGCCATGTATTTGTGTATTCAGCACACTGCTGCACTCCTAGCTGCATTTCTAGCTGTATTCCTAGCTGCATTCCTAGCTGCACTCCTAGCTGTATTCCTAGCTGCATTCCTAGCTGCACTCCTAGCTGTATTCCTAGCTGCATTCCTAGCTGCACTCCTAGTTGTATTCCTAGCTGCATTCCTAGCTGCACTCCTAGCTGCACTCCTAGCTGCAGTCCTAGCTGAACTCCTACCTGCATTCCTAGCTGCACTCCTACCTGCAGTCCTAGCTGCATTCCTAGCTGCACTTCCTATCTGGCAGATAGGATGTGGGACTGCAGTGCTCAAGTGTAAATGCAGCTGGCAGATGTAATTTGCTGTCTGCCCTGCATCTGCTGGACCCATATATGCATATGCAGTATTCCACCATCATAAATTCAGCATACTTAGTTTGCAGAATTCTAATAATGTTATAAAAATATGCATATGTAGGAGAAATACAGAAGGATCTTCAGTGACACTCTTTCATAGAAAAAGTATTTCTACTATAAGAAAACCTGATGAAGAAGGTAAACATCTGTTAGTGGACTTACAGGTAAACTTCATAAACTTTAAAAAAGCAGAAAGGGAAGATGATACTTTAAGTTAGGCAAGAGATAATATAACAAGACTTGTAGAGCAGGATGTTTCCACTATATCATACATTTATTTTAGTTGAAAGACAGCCTGTTATATAATATAACTAATAAAAGGAGAATATTATATATCAATTGCTAGTGCCAAAACTTTACTGGATACTAGTAATGAAGCTAACTCATAATCAAGTGTTAGGAGGTCACCTGAGGGTGAACAAAACCAATCAGAAGTACAAGATGGATTTTACAGGGCAGGCATAAAGAAACAGGGAGGAAAAAAATGCTTCTGTTTCTTGTCCAGTTGCCCAGAAAACTATAACTTATTCTTGATTTAAGAGCCTGTTAATCCCAATGGCTATTACAGAGGGGACATTTAATTATTGCAGATGATAATGCAGGGTCACTAGTATAATCTCACAATGGGTTTCAGTGCATACTAACAGTGACTGACTATACTATAAATCTTCCAGAAACAGTGCCTTTATTCAAAGCTAAAGTTACCCTTTTGCCATAGAAGTGGTATTGCTATAATTCAGAGACAGGATCGCTAAAGATTATACTTCTGATCAAAGTAATCTCTCTATTTTAAGGGTATTATATTAGTTAAGCCAATACTTTAAAGTTTTACAGCTGAATATGTCAGTCTGCTATCTGATATTCAATAAGACAGTGAAATCTATAAAAAAAGGTTACTGATGCAGATGAGAAGAACTTGAACCAGTTGCTACCATGCTTATTGTTCATGGTAGGAAAGGTGCCATGAACTTCAATTAGGTTTACTCCATTCAAACTTTGGTCAGGTATCTTAGAGAACTGCTTGATGTCACTAAGTAAACTTAGGAAGAAGAGAATATACCATTTATGAATACAACAAACACTATGTCCGCTTGCAGGATAGACTAAAGCTGGATATGGCCAAAGTAAATGAACACATAGAAAATCGAGGACATGCTACTGGTATGTAATAAAATGGACAAATTAGAGAAAATTAACCCAGATGATTAGGCATTAACATTAATATT
>NC_056727.1:415543434-415615934 GCF_019279795.1 Protopterus annectens | reverse complement strand
ATATTTGCAATATACTGCTTACATTAGTAAATGAGCTATCGTGCAGCTATTAACACTTAAGCAGTCTAATGGGTTTGTGCAGTTTGGATTTTCTGAAGTTGATAATTCAGGGAATATGATAGTGGCTGTTGGGTTTGTGAATTCCTTCCACTACCTATCTCTCTCTCTCTCTGTATATATATGTATATATATATATATATATATATATATATATATATATATATATATATATATATATATATATATATAGTCTATATTAGATCACCGAATGCTTAAAAAAGCGAACAATGATTAATTGATACTATGTAAGTGAAAGCTTACAATTTCGAACTGTTAGAACAGCGATTTTTTTTCCTAGGGAAAAAAAAAATTGCTGTTCAAACAAAAAATAAATAAATAAAACACTTTAAAGATTACATTAAGTGGGGGGCTTCACCCCCCACACCCCCTACTTAAATATACCAACTCCGAGACCACACTACAGTACCGAAAATGGCAAAGTAACGAAGCGGCTAAGCAAATTCTTTCCCAGGGAAGAACCGCTTTGATATTTTGCTGTTTCAGGCTTTTGAGTTCAACCAAGATGCATTCAAAAGAATGAGTCTTCGGTCTTCTAATAGGGAACTATATATATATATATATATATATATATATATATATATATATATATATATAGATATATAGATATAAAACATTTCTGGAGATAAATTGTTTGTTAATGAAATACTTGGAAGCATCCAGTGTTAAAACAAGACAGCGCTTAGGGTATGGCACTTGAACGTCTTTGAGAAGTTTACAGGGGTGTAATTAAATGAAATTTGAAATGATGGTCTGTGAACTTAGGCCAGCAAATTAAGACTCTGTTGCCTATGTGCATCAAATCTTAGACATGAGACTTGAACGTTGTTTGAGCCTTACTCTAAATAGCAGGTTGTTTGATGTGCTCACTCCACTTGTTTTCCTTTGTGCTTGCACTACATAAACCTCTGCATAGCTCTGCAGTATGAGAAGAACTAAGCCAAGCAACCTCCATGGTATCCTAGCTTATTGCTGAACACCCTGAATCTGAATCAGGCAGTCTGCACTAAATGATATGAGTAACATTATAGCATTATGTATAAAAGCACAATATGTGTGGCCTTGAGGTGTTGATATACACGTCAACAAGCAGTGAGATGTTATACTTGATATGTGAGGTGTACACAAACTAGCCCACCGATCAGTCTGCATCTCTGTTGTGTGTATGATGTCTACAATGGAGAGCATGCCATGATATGGCAAGGGACTAGGTAATAGCACAGCATGTGTCAAAGTGCCACACATCTTGCCAGCCCTCATAGAAACACACACACATATGCACACAGATGCATTTGGATGCATGTTGAGTGGCCATGTGTGTCTGTGTGTGTAGATATATGTTTGTATGTGAATTTGTGCATATGTGTGCGCTAGCACGCGCCTGTGTGCTTGTGTGTGCCCGCGCATGTGTTTGTGTGTATGTGTGGTGTGTGTGTGTGTGTGTGTGTGTGTGTGTGTGTGTGTGTGTGTGTGTGTGTGTGTGTGTGTGTGTGTGTGTGTGTATGTTTGGGTCTGTATGTTATCTGTATGCACTTTACACAAGGATGGTTAAAAATTGGATCTTTGCTGCAGTTATAGCACTGAAGGATCTTGCTACAGTTACAGTTTGTGTTTTTTTTTTTTTGGCAGTGTCAGAAAGTCCTTTTTCCCCCTGTAGTTCCATCTTTGGGCTTGCCCAGGGCACCAGATGCCCTGCTGCTTATGACCTCTTCTCTTATTTTGCTTCTCCAAAATGCTTAATCAACTCCGTCTGTCATGCCCTTCTCTGTGAGGTTTTATATGGCCTTTTGGCCCAGCTTTATGGCATAGAAGATTAAACCCCTGACTTTTATCCACTTGACCAACATTTAATTAGCTGCTCAGATGCTGGAAGAGCTGATCAAAGGAAAGCAGGAATGAGTGACAAATGCTGGCTCCCATACTCAGTGGTGAGGGACTAGTAACCCAATGGTTATTTCACAAAATGCCATTGGAAGTTGAAGGTGAGACAGCCCTAACTCAAGACTTGGGCTTGACTTACCCTAATTATGGTGGCAGTCTTCATTCAAATGTGTGTGTGGGAGCACATTTTATATACATGTCATATCTAATTAATATATACAGAACCGTAGCTAATGCAAAACAGGGTATACATATTTCAGAGTACTGAAGGATGACATTAAAAGTATGAAATCAGGTAAGACTACAGGAGAAGATGGTGTCCCTGGGGAGTTTACAAAACAGTTGGCCAAATCTGGAAAAAAAGCTACAACAAAAGCATTTTACATGAGGCTGGATGAAAATGTGTATGTGTGTGCGTGTGTGTGTGTGTGTGTGTGTGTGTGTGTGTGTGTGTGTGTGTGTGTGTGTGTGTGTGTGTGTCTGTTTCACTTACTAAAGCAACAGTACTGGTTTACTTAAGGTGTACAATGACTGGTGGGGTCTGAATAATGTCAGGCCCACATATGTACTTAATGCAGCTGAGAGCATTTTAACAGGGATGCTAGATAAACATTTAGAGTTTGTGATTCCAAAACTAGCAGAAAGTGAACATATCTCTTATAGGCAGAACCGGTCAGGAAGACTGTGCAGCCCCAGCCCTGTAGCATGGAGGAATACACCCCTGGCTATGACCTAGATGGACAATGCTTGTTTAGTGCCATGAGTGGTAGAGGTACTGTGAAGGTGGTGTGGGAGTGAGTGTTCATCACTGGATCATTCATCCTGGAAGGTAGGAAGAGGCTCTGTTTACCACATGGGAGCACCTGCAAGAGTGCGGGTAGTCAAGTGAATCCATGCTATACAATGATGTGCCAAGCAGGTAGAGGGTTTGTATGTGTGCTAGAATACATGTCCTACCATGTGAGCAATCTTTGGAACTCACAACAGACTAATGATTAGGAGACTGGTTAGAGAGGAATTCACAAGACTGGTACACTGGCCCCTCTCTGACATCTACCTCTTACTTATTATAATAACAAATGGGCTGATGAATCCTATAGACAGGAAATGCATGGACCTCCGGGCTCTAAAGATGTCCAGTCAGGCCGGCTCTTGTCTGAAAGCAAAATGGAATGAGACAGTGGTGTGTGGAAAGAGGTAGGCAATGGACAAATACTGTGGTTTGGCAAAAAAAAAATGTATATGAAAAAAATGTATACAGTATGTTCTGGAACTGCAAGTTCCTGAAAGCACTCAGAGTGTGGGAGGTTAGTTCTCCAAAAGCCTTCCCCAGAGACTGGACATTTATTCCTCTTGGAATTAGATGATGCTTTAAGGGTGTTTAAGCAAAATCCGAGGGAAATGCTACTCAATGCTAGAAGTCTAAACCTCAAAATGCATTTACTCGAGTCACTCCTTAAAATGGAGAACATCGACATCTGTGCAGTGACAGAGACCTGGTTCAAGGCTTCAGAGAGCACTCCTGCATTACCAGGCTATAATTCATACCACACCTTTCGGCCACCTAACCTGGACCGAAACACTAAAGGTGGAGGCGTGTCCATATTCATTAAGGATATCCACACCTCCAGGCTAGTTGCTCAGCATAATGCATCCGAGATTATCCAAGTGCAACTAACTCTGGGCAAGACCACAATCCAAATTGTAACTTGCTACGTATTCCCCACCATGCCCCAGGATTCCCACTCCTCATTTCTTGATACACTGGAAAATATTAGGGTACAACCCAACACCCTAATAATGGACACTTTCAACTACCCCACCATTAACTGGGAAAACTACTCATGTACCAACTCTTTTGCTCAACATTTTCTGGAATTCATAAATTCCAATGCCTTGGATAAACTTATCCATACCCCCAGCAGGGGGAGCAATATCCTAGACCTGGTCATTGCCAACATGGGCGACCAGTGTTCCACACCAGAGGTCAATTCCTCATTGGTCAAATCTGACCACAAGCTAATCAGCCTAGACATCCACATCCTGCCCCCACCCCCCATTAGAGAAACAACCGTAAAAAATTTCTCCAAAGCCAAATTCATGCTTCTTAAGACAGAAGTGGCAAACTTCACAACACCCATGCAGATGGACAGTAGAGGTACGACTGCTGAATCATACATGAATGCACTTTATAAGCACTTAAACAAGTGCATGGATCGTGCTATCCCTAACAGAACCAAGATGCCATCCTCCAAAAAAAGGGAGCCACTCTGGTGGTCCCCTGCCATAAACAAACTCTACAACAGAAGAAAGAAACTGTTGCAAAAAAGAGTAAATTCCCATGACTGGAGGAACTCCCTGGTCAGCCTCAGTAAGAAGCTGAGATCCCTCATAAAATCCTCCAAAACTAGTTATGAAAACAAAATCACCACTGATTCTAAAGACAACCACAAAGCATTCTATAGCTATGTCAAGAATCTCAATGGCAACACTCAGATATGCTCTGAGTTACAGCACAATGGTAATAAATATACAGAACCAACTAATATTGTCAACATCCTGGCAGATAAGTTCAGTGCTAACTTTACCCCCCCCTCACCCCCTAAAGGGCCCATCTCTATACCGGAATAATGCAAAGTTCCTGAAATCATGGTTGCACAGGTAAAAACCACACTCTCCAAAGCCAAGAACACAGCATCCATGGGACCTAACAACATCCCAGGTTGCATTCTACATGAACTACAGAATGAGCTGGCACCCCACGTAAGCACCATGTTCAATCATAGCCTCACCTCAGGCTTTATGCCCACTGAATAGCATGCAGCAATGGTTATCGCACTCCACAAAGGGGAAGCCACCACGGACCCTGGAAACTATTGCCCAATTAGCCTAATGAGCCTGGTCTGCAAGGCAATGGAACATATCATCAAGGAACTTATAAACAAAGACATTGGTAATCTCCAAATTCTGCACCCCACTCAGTTCAGGTTTTCAAAAAGCAGATCATGTCTCCTAAACCTGAGTGACTTCTTTGAAGCAGTCACCAAAGCCATATACGAGGGTAAGGTGGTTCACGCAGTCTATCTGGATCTCGCCAAGGCTTTTGACGCCATCCCTCACTCTGGAATTATAGATAAAATCACTAAACTATGTATAAATCGCTATGTCCCGAGATAGGTTGCCAAATGACTCACTGACAGAACCCACACTGTGAAAGTAGCAGACTCCAAATCTGACTATAGACCAGTGACAAGTGGAGTACCACAGGGTTCAGTCCTGGGTCCCCTCCTGCTTGGTATGTACTTTTCTGAAGTACAGGCTAACACAGAAGGTCTTTGGCCAATGAAGTTTGCAGATGACTGCAAACTAGGAGCCATAATCGAAACTCCTAACGATGTGGACATTCTACAAAAGGGCCTCATGGAGACAGATGCCTGGTGTCAAAGCCATGGCTTCAAGCTCAATGCTAAAAAGTGCATTGTCATCCCCTTTGGTAAAAACTCTGTACCCACATAGGTGGTAGTCTTCTTAACACCAAAAGTGTGATAAGACACCTTGGGACACAGGTGGACAGTAGTCTCTCCTTTGATAATCACATCACCACAGTAGTCAGGAAATCCTTCTACATGGCACACCTCATCACAAAAGGTTTCTCATCCAGGAAAAAAGAGGTCATTGTTCCCCTCTACTCATCACTCATTAGACCCATTATAGAGTACAATGCCCCTTTTGGTATGTACCTATAAAGATATCTGCAACAACTGGAAAGGCCGCAGAAATATCTCACAAAGTGGATTACCAGCCTCAAACAGATGATCTATGCAGACCATCTCAAAAAACTACAGCTTTACTCCATCGCATATCGCCTACTCAGAGGTGATCTCTGCCTAACATACAAAGCTATGTCAAATCCAGAGCTGGACATGCTCCACTTAAAGAAATCCCAATCCCTCCGAGCTACACGCTCTAGGGACCTAAACCTTGTCACCACAATAAACAGAACATGCTGGAGGGATAGATTCCTGTCCCAGAGACTTCCCATACTCTGGAACAAACTACCTATTTATATCAAACAAAGCTCCTCATTAGCACTCTTCAAGAAAAATCTTGATGATTGGATGGGAAATAAGAAATTCACCCAGAGGATCACCTATGTGGCTCTGCTCCATAGGGGCACAGGAAATTAATTTTCTTGGGTGGCAAAAGCCAGGGTACCTTTTTGGCTAGGATTGTATAGGCCCTAGGGCCGATAGCCTAGTACCTACCTATTAACCTATGAACCTATAAGGGTGGAAACATTGTGTCATTCACCCAGTACTTTTGCTAGGAGGTCTTACAGCATTAGCTAGGAAAGTGAATAATGTTTTGTAAAGGAAAATTATTGGACAAGAAATTGAAAGGATTTATAAAAGGTTATAACACACTCAATAAAATAATCAGGGGAAAATAGATTGCAATAGATAAATAATTTAGACAGTTTCATTTCTTTGGCTAGTTACACTTAGCATTAATGTGGAGATGATAAAATTTGTAAAACTGAGGGGATGATGTTATGCTATCTCTTGTTTATTATCAAAGTTTCATGATTTCATATATGTTCAGAATCCTGGAATCCAGTGTTTGCATTTCTACCTTGTTAAATTTCCATGTACCCTAATTTACCTGTAGGATTGTGCGAGTATGCATATTTAATCTGTGTTTCTTAATTAAAAGCTATTTTGCCATTTCTTTAGAAAGCTGGTTTATTTTTCATCTTTTTTATTTAAATGTATGCATTATACCAAGGCTGTTTATTCATTTCATATTATTTTTTCCCAGTGTGTTCTGCTTTCTTTTCTGTTAGATCCTTCTTGAGCATGTTCCCCACTTTGTCTAAGGTGAATTTGCAGATGTCAAGTGGTATTATGCAGTGAACTATGAAAATGACTGGATTCCTGTTAAAATTAATTACTGTACATTATTTTGTGGAAATGTAATTCCATCTATACTTTGCAGAATGGTGTGTGTGTGTGTCTGTGTGTGCATGCGTGTGTATGTGTGCGTGCGTGTGTGTGCATGTGCGTATGTGTGTGTGTGTGTGTGTGCATGTATGTATGTGTGTGTGTGTGTGTGTGTGTGTGTGTGTGTGTGTGTGTGTGTGTGTGTGTGTGTGTGTGTGTGTGCATGTGCGTGCGTGTGTGTGTCTGTGTGTGTTAGTGTGTGTGTGTAGTGTGTATATACGCATGTGTGTATGCATGTGTGCATCCATGTGTGAGTTTGTGTGTGAATATATATATCTGTGTGTCTGTTAGTGCAAGTGTAGGATGCAATTTATTTATTTAATTATTTACTTTATTTGCTTGTCAGCTGGGTGTTTGATTTGATGACTTTTTGGTTTGATGACCTTTTTCATGCATTACCTTGGCACTTAACCTAAAGTAAATTAACAATGTGCATTCAAGAAAAATACCATGTTAAACTGTTCAGTGAAAATGGATATTGTATATTTTTAGGAATATATCTTATCAGATTAATTCTTTTTTAGACTTTAATGAATACAGTTACATATATAATTATGTGTTATTTGGCATAAAGTTAGACTATTCTCAAAATTATTATGTACACTCTCCAGTTTCAGATAAGAAGGCCGAGAAGCTATTACCAACTTTGTTTCTGGGAAGAATACCATGTATTAGCACTCAAAGAGGTTTTATGATAAGATAAACAATAGGGGAGAGGCAGGAAAAGAGTGTGCAACCCCAATCACAGCATTTGTTCATGGTTGTTGGAAGTAACTGCTTCTCTAGTATATTTGCAAATTTGGTTAATCAGTAAATGAATTACTTACTAAGGTACCTGCTCATTTGGTAACATGCACAGTAAAAACCATGAAACCTGACATAAGATACAAATATTAAAAAACAGACATATTGAGGTGGTATAACAGAGCTAGCTTAGAATATATACATATTTCTCAGGAATACATTATAGGTCTCTGAAAAAAAAGATGTGACTTAGGTGACATTTTAAAACCTTCCTATGATTGCCAGTTTTAAAGTTAGTAGATTCCACTGGTACTAGATGTAGAAAGAAAATGTCCCAAGGTTTGCAAACACGTCCTGGAAACTATTCAATAGCACACAGAAATCTGAATGAAGAGACTAAGCTTGTTATAGTACCAGCAACTCTTGAAGATGGAAAAGCCTGGACCATATAGGGCAGAAAAAAATATATTAGAACTTCATACGATGATTTGGGGTTTCATAGGTAGCCAATACAAATCCCACGGCATGAGTTAAATATGACAGTACTGAGATGGTCTGCACAGCAACCATGTTGTAGAATTCTACACTAACTACAATCAGTCAAATTCATACTCAGGTAGTGACAAATAAAGGAAAATGAAATAGATAACTCAAGATATCAGCAACACAATCCCAATGATAAGTCAAGATAAAGGCAACACAAGCCCAATGATAAGTCAAGATAAGGGCAACACAAGCCCAACAAAAAGTCAAGGTAAGGGCAACACAAGCCCAACGATAAGTCAAGATAAGGACAACACAAGTCTAATGATAAGTCAAGATAAGAACAACACAAGCCCAATGATAAGTCAAGATAAGGGCAACACAACCCCAACGATAAGTCAAGATAAGGGCAACACAAGCCCAATGATAAGTCAAGATAAGAGCAACACAAGCCCAATGATAAGTAAAGATAATGGCAACATAAGCCCAATGATAAATCAAGATAAGGGCAGCACAAGCCCAAAGATAAGTCAAGATAAGGGCAACACAAGCCAAACAATAAGTCAATATAAGGGCAACACAAGCCCAACGATAAGTCAAGATAAGGGCAACACAAGCCTAATGATAAGTCAAGATAAGGACAACACAAGCCCAATGATAAGTCAAGATAAGGACAACACAAGCCCAAAGATAAATCAAGAAAAGGGCAACACAAGCTCAATGATAAGTCAAGATAAGGGCAACACAAGCCCAGCGATAAGTCAAGATAAGGGCAACACAAGCCCAATGATAAGTCAAGATAAGGGCAACACAAGCCCAACGATAAGTCAAGATAAGGGCAACACAAGCCCAATGATAAGTCAAGATAAGGGCAACACAAGCCCAATGACTTTAAGTCATGTAACAGAAGAAACTATTTAATGTAGATGCTATTCCTCAGTATCAGTGGAGTTTAATTATTACTCAGTCCTGATAACTTAGCATTAGCAAATCATCAAGAATCAGACGAAGCCTAAGTACATTAAATACAAACTGCAGACCCAATTAAATCACCCCATTAAACCATCTCAGTGCAGAGGTTATGCATAAAGTATTAGAAGAATGCAGTTTAGCATGTTGGTAAAGGCTTCAGTCTTGGCTGAGTTGAGTCTCAAGTTTTCACATCATCCAATTGAGTATAGCATCCAAAATGTCCTGTAACAAAATCAGAGACATTACATAATGCTGAGGGAGGAATGGGTAAAGCTGAGCTTTGTCAGTATATCAGCGATACAGAAGATCATTCCCTGTAATGAGGTCATCAAGTGAAATTTCATATAAAATGAACAAGAGAAGCTTTAAAAAGGTATCATGCAAGACATGATATGACTGAAGGATAGATCTCAGAAGTTATTCTCTGCATTTATTTTACTTATGTGCTAGTTTGTTATTTGCTATTCAGTTAAAATGTATTGTCCTTACGCAATTTAATGTAGTGAGTTAGCCAGCATGATTTTAGGAGACGGAAGTTTACCAGAATATCCAAAGAAACCCACCATAAAAGTGGACAGAATTAACAAACACTATGCCAAGTGATAGACGTCAGAATGGAACCATGAACCCTGGGGTTGTGAGACAGACATTTTATGACTGAATCACTGTCTATCAATCCACAGAGAGTAAGAGAGAGAGAGAGAGAGACAGAGACCGAGACCGAGACAGAGACACAGGAATTAAACCAAAATATGAAAGGAGATGAGAGTCAACAGTAGAATATAAATCATTCATGGAAGGTATTTGTGGTCAGCTATATTAAAAGTTGAAGATTGAGTAGGTCCAAGATGGGGTACAACCTTTGATTCTATACCACAAGGATGGCATTAAAAGCCTTGCTAGGCACTCTCTTTGTGGTAACATTTACCAAAAAATACACAGATATTTGTCTGAAAGACTGAGGGATTTACATAAGGATTACAACTGTATATAAGTGACTTTCTCAATAACCGTACAAAGAAAGGAAAATTGCACATAGGATAGAAATTCTTCTGTACACCATGTTATTTAAAGGAATAGAGGCAAACTGACCTCTTTTGCAATCAATGGAAAAAAAAAACAAAGTCATTGACAATCCAAACAATAGCAGGAACAAATACATTGAAACATAAAATAACCGGTCTGATAGGAACAGAGTCCATTGTTTAAGTCATAAGATGAAAACTTGAAATCAGGTCCATAACTTCAGGATAGTCGATGAGATCAAATTCAACACAGCACATGCCAGAAATCTTATCAACTTAATTGAAACAAACTGGTTAGAAGAAATATGAGCCCTGACACTCTATATATAGACAGGCTTGTCTCCAAGGATGAGCCATGCTGTCCCTTTCAATGGAAGTAGCAGTGGAAGTGGTCAAACAGTCAGGGCTACACAGCATGTCAACCATGTGAAAAATTACAGCAAAAATCTGAAATGACAAAATAATGCCTATTTCCAAGAAATCTCTGACCAGTGCAAGCTGTAATAATTGTCAAACAGATATTTGCCATTCGCTCATAGTAAATGCTTCCAACTCCACTCTAATCTTCACCTTCCTTATGAAGACAGCAGAACTCAAAATCATATCTCATGCTAATCTACAAGGGCAAGACGTACACGAAGTGGAGCAAACAGGTCAAGAGCAATAGTGATGGTCCTGCTATAAACCACGGCAACCTGATGAACATCTCTTACTTTCTACTCACAGTGGAGTTTGCTGAGTCATAAGCTGATGAACATCTCTTACATTCTACTCACAGTGGAGTTTGCTGAGTCATACCCTGATGAACATCTCTTTATTCCTACTCACAGTGGAGTTTGCTGAGTCATAAGCTGATGAACATCTCTTACTTTCTACTCACAGTGGAGTTTGCTGAGTCATAACCTGATGAACATCTCTTACTTTCTACTCACAGTGGAGTTTGCTGAGTCATAAGCTGATGAACATCTCTTACTTTCTACTCACAGTGGAGTTTGCTGAGTCATAACCTGATGAACATCTCTTACTTTCTACTCACAGTGGAGTTTGCTGAGTCATAAGCTGATGAACATCTTTTACTTTCTACTCACAGTGGAGTTTGCTGAGTCATAACCTGATGAACATCTCTTACATTCTACTCACAGTGGAGTTTGCTGAGTCATAAGCTGATGAACATCTCTTACTTTCTACTCACAGTGGAGTTTACTGAGACATTGAGCTGATGCCACATTCATAAAGTTCACATATTCAGCATCAGGTGAAATTGAGGAAAGAGCAAGGCTAAGGTTAACTCAGCAGAGGTCATATCATGAGAATGTCTCTACCAGCAAGTCTAGGCAGAGTGCTCTTAAGTGAAACAAAATAGGTCCAGTGAGTGGTCTTTGTGATAAACAGTGGAGGTAATAACCAGAACAAAACTAAACCAATGCATAACAGAAACAAAATTGTAGGTGAAAGTTCCATAGCCCTCATAAACCCAGATGCAGAAATCTCCCAAAACTAATCTTGTTACATCAATCAACAGGGAGTCAAGTGAGAACTTAATGAGCGGGTTCATGTTGCCAGGTGGACAGTACATACGAAGGATCTTACAGTTTTCTCCCACTGCCATGACATGCTCAAAGAAAGGAGTTGTATCACAGGCAATGGGTAATGGCTCAATCACACAATAATTCATATCAATAACGATTTATTTTCAACTCAATCATTGGTGTCATTATGCCGATGACAATGAATAGTGGAGACCCTGACAGGTACTATAGCTGCCAAATATGGACTGAAGTTCTGGTCCGCCAAGATCTTTGTTGGGAATGCAAGGTAATCATAATGAACTAATACAGAAATGATTGCTGCTTTCTGTGGATCATAGTAACCTCAATGAGGCAAATGGTGCAGAGGACCTTGTTATCATGCATAGATTATATGCAGGAGTATACCATATTTGTTAAAGATGACCTGAACCCCTACATCTGAAAACAATTGCACTGGGGTATCACCAAAGCCTAGATTCCACAATCTGGATTAACTGCTTTGTTGGACCCACGTCACTCACCCACCTTGGCTGAAAAAAAACTGCACTTTCTTCAAGCAGTGACAACTAGTAGAAGAGACTAGACACAACAAATGGGCAAAAAGAGATAGATAAGAGGAGCTCGTTACCAATAGTCAGTTTCAACATACCCAAACAAAGACTAAGAAGATGAAAACATGGCAAATGAATAAAGAAGAACTGAGAAAAGTAGTACAAAATGTAATTAAAATAAAAAGTCCATGTAGGATAAATGAATGGACTACTACAATGTACTACCAAGCACTTGCAAACTGCAGTATCCCATATCAATGGTGGTTATAGAAGTCAAGAACATTTCAGACACTGTTTATGCTTGAGCAGTGGGTAACAAATAAAGGCAGGCATTTATTTTCTGTCAGGTAGCTCAGGTCATAAGCAAGGGCTGCTAGTTCTTTCTAGCACTCATTCAGAGACAACCAAATTGTACAGATTTGCCTATGTGGAACAATTTATGCGAGTTTGGAGACATTTGCTGAGGAGGATATACAAGACCAAGGACTCATTTTGGCCCCTAAAAACTGTATCATAACCTATCTGGATGGCTATTTACATTTGAGTGACTGATTTATTTTATACATACTTAACCTAGATTTTCTGTGATTTTTATTCTTTGCTTACTTGTATTTATTTATTTATGACTATGATATTTGCTTGGTGATAAGGCTTAAGTACTTTAATTTGTTAGAGGCTGTTGATCACTAATGCTACAGATGTTGTTCTCATATATCATTCCATTGTAATAGTACAATAATTATACGGGGTACAGAAGGAAAGAGGACAAATGCAATAATCAAAGAATAACAGACTTGGTAAGGCTGACTAAGAAACCAGTTCAGACTGCCATTTTGTATTTTATGTGTAACAGTGGTTATTCTTTCTATTCCTAGATCTTCATTACAATTCTCAGTAAATACAGTGGAAGATACAAAAGTAAGATTCATCAAACTACATCTGGTATAATCGGCATGGCGTGTTCCAGATATATCCCAGAGTACTGCTACCAGAAGGCATGTTGAATTTTAATGTTACAGAGCACAAAAATCAGCCACAGATTACTCCTTGATGAAATGATAAATGTGGAAAGTGAAAGAAGTCTGAGGGGGTACTAATGACATAGTTTGACAGACTCGTGCATTCAGTAGGTCACAGTAATAAAAGCAAGGCACCATCAGAAATATTGAAATATATGTTGAGGTAGTAAAACAACATAAAGAATAGTTACCTTTCTTTTATATTTGTTGCATAGATACATTTTTAAATTAAAGCTTATTTTGCAAGTCTGCAATTCAAAAAATAATACGTGAGTCATAATAATAGAGAGAGAGAACATGTAATTACAATAGACACAGTGTAATACTTACAGTAGTTAAGCAGAATAAAGCCATAATTACTTAGTTAAAATAAGTGTTTACAATGTTAACCACTAATAAGAAGAACAGGAAGATGACTACACAGTCCTGTGTAATGATAGCATTGATATCACTGACAAATTTTACAGAACTACGCAATTGTTTGCTCTGGATAATCATTTCATCAGTGAAACAGCTATGGTGTGTTGAGTATAGATCAAGTCACATTAAATATGTGATCAAGCAGATGGGAAGACAGGGATTGCTGTGGTCAGTGGAAGAGAGAATATAGACTGTAAAATGTTTATGAAAGGGGAGAATGCACTAATGTTTAGGAGTTGTTTTTTGTGTCAGCCTAACATACATTAGGTTTGCTAGATAACCAAAATTATGTAGCACTGACATGGTGGGATCTGATATTGATGGTAATATTATCAAAATAATACTGCATCTTGAACATATCAATGTTAGTGTATTGTATAGGTTCTGTTTTTTTAAAGAATGGAACCTAAGTCAGTGGTGCAGTAGGTTTCCCAATCACCTTTGGTGCAGAAAGCTGTGGGTTCTATTCCCACACCAGGTAGATCAATTGCTGATACTGCAGTGCAGTGTAAATGAGGTGCTGTAGTCCTGAGTATATCATCCTTCAGATGAGATGTTACACCAAGGCCCTATCTGTCTGAGTCAGTGGTAGTGTATCATCCTTCAGATGAGATGTTACACCAAGGCCCTATCTGCTTGAGACAGTTTTAGTGTATCATCCTTCAGGTGAGATGTTACACCAAGGCCCTATCTGCCTGAAGCAGTGGTAGTGTATCATCCTTCAGATGAGATGTTACACCAAGGCCCTATCTGCCTGAGTCAGTGGTAGTGTATCATCCTTCAGATGAGATGTTACATCAAGGCCCTATCTGCCTGAGGCAGTGGTAGTGTATCATCCTTCAGATGAGATGTTACACCAAGGCCCTATCTGCCTGAGTCAGTGATAGTATATCATCCTTCAGATGAGATGTTACATCAAGGCCCTATCTGTCTGAGTCAGTGGTAGTGTATCATCCTTCAGACAAGATGTTACACCAAGGCCCTATCTGCCTGAGTCAGTGGTAGTATATCATCCTTCAGACGAGATGTTACACCAAGGCCCTTTCTGCCTGAGTCAGTGGTAGTGTATCATCCTTCAGATGAGATGTTACACCAAGGCCCTATCTGCTTGAGACAGTGTTAGTGTATCATCCTTCAGGTGAGATGTTACACCAAGGCTCTATCTGCCTGAGTCAGTGGTAGTGTATCATCCTTCAGATGAGATGTTACACCAAGGCCCTATCTGTCTGAGTCAGTGGTAGTGTATCATCCTTCAGATGAGATGTTACACCAAGGCCCTATCTGCTTGAGACAGTGTTAGTGTATCATCCTTCAGGTGAGATGTTACACCAAGGCCCTATCTGCCTGAGGCAGTGGTAGTGTATCATCATGCAGATGAGATCTTACACCAAGGCCCTATCTGCCTGAGTCAGTGGTAGCTTGGGTGGATATAAAAGATTGCATGACACCTATCAAAAAGAGTAGGGGAAGCTCCCCCAATGCCCTAGCCAAATTTCTCTTAGTTGTATAAATATCACATTCTGTCTCCCTTTGAAAAGAGGCCATTAGCCTGGTGAGACTTATCTGGTTTACAAAGAATAAATTAATAAAAAATGTGCCCATATAACCTTTATAAACAGATATGATATGTAGCGACTATAACATACCAAAGAGAGGTGGCAGTGTGCTAGTCTTTTTTTCACCAAGAACTTGACATGATATATAATACATGGGTGCAATGGCACCACGACAATTAAGTTGTATCTTATGTGAGATTCTAGGCATTCAGACACATAGTATATAGTTGTATGATAATCTGGTGATGTAGTTATACTGCAGTTATCTGGAGTCGTAGTTTTACTATACTTATTTTTTTAATTTCTCCAAATCATTTGGGGTTCTAATACCATGACAGGAATGCATCTTATTCCTAAGTCAAAGTACGATTAATGTTCATGAAATTAGTATTGTTTCACTCTTTGATGTCAGCCAGTAGTGATCTTTGCAACAACCACAATGTGCCCAGCAATGACTCCTGCAATTCATACAGAGGTACATGTACTGGTAACATATTTAAATACGATAGTAGACTTTTTCTTATAAGACCCGTTGCTCCTACTGTTATTGGAACTATCTGGGTATCTTTCTTCCACATTGTTCTTGTTTCTTCCTGCAAATCCTGATATTTTATGACTTTGTGTCTGTCTGTACACAAGACAATGTAGTCACTGGGTGTGGCAATTTCGATCAATGCTACTTTTGCCTTCTTTTCCTGGACTACTATATCTGGTTTTCTAGCATCTGTCTTTTGAACTGTTGGTAATGGATGATCCCATGTGATGTAGAATTCTTCATTTTGTATGACTCTTTGTGGCTCATATTTCCAGTGTTTTTCAGCCACTTCAGTACAATAATGTTTGCACAATTCCCAGTGCAACAGTCTCGCCACATTATTATGCCTTTCTGTATACAATCTTTCTGCCATTAGTATGTTGCAACCAGCAACAAGGTGTGCAACTTTTTCCAATTCTGTTTTACAAAACCTACATTTGTCAGTTTCTCCCACATGTTCATTAGATTTTTTAAACCAATGTGTACGTAACCCACTATCTTGGGCCACCAATATTAACCTTTCATCTCTTGGTTTAAATTTGCCTCTCCTTAACCATTCCTGCATTTGTTCCTGACAACATGAGGTTCTTCCAAAAGTTTACTATACTTGCAACAATATTTATGCTTTTTCCACATTTCTTGCTTTCTCATCTGGTCCTTCACCTTATATTCTTTCTTTTGTTTTTTGGCATATTCAGTTGCTGCCTGATTTTTATCTACTTCTGGTTTGACTTCCATTACTGCTTGATGCCAATATGATTCTGCTAGCCTAAGCAGGGAAGTCATCTTAGATTTATTCTCCTCGTGTTTTAAAACTTTCACTCCATTTGTGTCTTGTGAGGTCAGCAGATATGTGTGGAGTCCCACAATTGCAGATCTATACATGCAATCAATTTCAAGGAGGCCCATTCCTCCTTCAAATCAGGGAATATATAATCTTGGTATCCACTAATTTTTATTTATTATTTTATTTTATTTGTTTTACATTTGGTTACCGGCAAAGTCCGACTGGACACAAATCCTTTTTTCAGTGGAGTCCTGGGGAGAAAAGCTCCCCATTTCACATGTATAAAAAGCAGCCATTTTTTTTCAGTTACAGAAATATTACTTTATACTGCTTACATCAAGCAAAACTAGGATGACAATGAAAAAAAAGCATTATATCAAATAAAGCTAGGACGATTTATACAGCTTACATCAAATAATACTAGGATGTCAACAGAAAAAACATTACATCAAACAGAAAAAAAAACATTACATCAAATGAAGCTAGGATGCCTGAGGGTAAGGGTGTTAAGAGAAGATGGAGTTAGACTAACCTGGGGAGTCACGTGATTTTTATAAATCATTTGGTGAACATGAAGCATCCTTCTTGTTTTCCTTTCTAATCTATCCAGCACATTTTGTGGTCAGTCAATCACTCCAAACCTGTAAGTTAGGACAGGAAGAGCAAATTGGTTTATAGCTTGGATTTTGTTACTAGATATCAACACTGTTTTCAGGATTAATTTAAGTCATTCAAAGTACTCCTTATTAAGTTTTGTTTGCATTTGTTCATGTTTTATTGTTGATCCTCCATTAATTCCCTAATATTTATACACTCCTTCTTGCTCGAGTTCTTTTATATCACATTCTTGTCCCAAATTAATGTTTTCTTGGTGCTGCAGTTTTTCTGCTTTAAAGGTTGCTTTTGCACATTTATCAAGACCAAATGACATTCTTATATCACCTGAAAAAGTTTTGACAACTTGCATTTGTGTTTTCAGTTCCTCATCTGATGAGATATACAGTTTCAAATCATCGATAATGAGAGGATGAGAAGTCTTTGCACTTTGTTGTTTTCTAGGAGACAAATTATAGTAATGACCTAAACTGTTAAGTACACAGCTTAATGGATTAAGGGCAAGGCAGAATAGCAGTGGTAACAGAGTCACCCTGGAATATTCCCCTTTGGATTTTTATCCCTGGAATAATAAGTTGTCCTTTATCATGGCTTAATTTCAAAGTGGTCTGCCACTGTCTCATGGTCACTGTAATGTATTCGATCAGTGTAGGGTGTATTTTATACATTTATAAGCACTCTTTTATCCATGAATGTGGGATACTATCAAATGCTTTTTTGCAGTCGATACATGCCATACTTAAATTCTTCCCCTTTTTACAGTTCTCCACTATGACTTTATTTAACAGCAAATGATCCTTTGTTCCATATGACTTCCTTTTATTGCCCTTTTGTTCTAGTGCTATAATTGAGTTTTCTTCTAAATGACTATAGACCCTGTTGGCATCAATTCCAATGTATAGTTTATATGTCATTGGAAGGCAAGTTATTGGTCTATAATTTTTAGGGTAGCTTGCAGGTTCACTCTTAAGAAGGAGCATTGTTTTTCCTGTTGTTAGCCAGGTTGGTGTCTGTTCAGGGCGTGCATATAAATAGTTCCTCTCATGGCTAAATCTTTGTGCAAAGATGTTAATACTTTTAACCAGAAGTTATGTATTGCATCTGGGCCTGGGGTTTTTGAATTTGAGGCTTTTCTTAACTTTGTTTCAATCTCTCTGGCTGTTAGTTCATCACATTTCATATTCTGTGCCTGTAAACTTCTTATTCTTTCTTTTACTTCTTCTATCCATTTAGCATTTTTGTTTTGTTCCACAGGACCTTCAAAGATACTTCTCAAAAATGTATCTATTTCTTCTTTTTTTGGTGGTCTTTCAATTCCTTTTACTTTCTTTCCCAATTGTCTATAAAATTTTTGGGGGTCATCAATAAATTGCTTATTTCATACATATCCTTTATACAGTATTTATCTTTGTATCTTCTAAGTTTTTCCACATGTGCTGAGATTTTTAGTTTGTTATTTGCGATAGTGCATGATAGATCTTGGTCTGTTCTAATACTGCGCATTGTTTTTATCACTTTTATCTTTCTTAGTATTTTATTGATCTGTTCCCTCTTCTATAGTCTTCTAACAGTGACACTTTTGTCTTAACTGCTTTATAGTTTTCTCTATTCAACATTTCCATGATGGCATTCAATTTCTCCCCTTTCTTTCCCTCACTACCCTGTGTTCTTGTGGTAGAACTTCATCAGTTATTAATTTAGCTGCACAGTAATATATACTGTTTACTTCTGTTATATCACTCAGATCTCTATGAATAGTCCTAATTGCTGTGTTCATTTGGTTTATCAAACTTCTGACTTTTGGGGTTTTACTAACCTTCTGCAGTCTATTTTTTTCATTGATCTTGATATATATGTCTTCTTCTTCTTCTTTCAGCTTTTCCCAGTTAGGGGTTGCCACAGCGGATCACCTGTCTGCTCATGATTGGCAGTAGAGCTTTGTGGTGTTGAGTTGCCAGCCCAGCATCCAGCCTTCCACGGAAGGCACACACATGCACGCACTCATGCCTAGGGCCAATTTAGAGTATCCAATCCACCTAGAGCATGTTGCTGGGATGTGCAAGGAAACCGGAGCACCCAGAGGAAACCCACGTGACCACAGGAAGGACATGCAGACTCTGCACAGAAGGCCCCCCAGCTGAGGATCAAGCAACTCTTCTCTTAGCTCATCTTCTACCAAACTGAGGGTACATTCCTTGTTTTCCATTTCCTGTGGGCATTCTATAGAAGGTTCTATAGCATCTTCCTGTGGCACATTCTCTTCAATTTCATCCTGTGCCATCCATTGCTCTGTCATATGGGAACTCACTGGCCTATCACTCCTCAACATTGATTGCATCAGAGTTTTCAGTTTATTGTTCCTCCGCTTGCTGTCTAGCTTCAAGTGAACATTTATACCAGTTTCTTGTGGAAAGCTCCAAATTATCTTCATATGGCGCCTGACTAATTGCTTCCTGTTCCACTGGTTTCCCTTTAATTTGGATATCCATTACTCTAGCCTGTTGTGGTGCTTTCTGAATTAGATTTCTACATTGAATCCTTCACTTCGCAGGTACTCCATAACCTCAATTTATTTTTCTTTAACTTCCCATTACTAATCTCCTTTTCTGCTTTTCTTCTTTGCCTTCTTATTTTTTGTATTGTAAAGTTTTCCATGTCTGTCTGGATTCCATGTCTGGATATCTTTGTTGCTGCTCTTTTTGTATTGGTCAATTTTGCTTTCTCCTTTGCATAAATATACACCATATTAAATCTCTTTTACTTTCCATATTTCTTCGTCGGATGATTCTTGATCTTCCTGCTTCTCCTTACTTTGGGGCTCACTCCATCATGCTGTGATGTAACCTATGTTAGACCTTCTACACCAAATCCTTCACTTTGCAGTCACTCCATAACTTCAACTTTTACTTTTTTAACTTCTACTTTACTAATCTTCTTTTCTACATTCCATCTTTGTGATATTATTTTTTTATTGTGAACTTTTCCATATCTGGATGCCTCTGCCTGTATTTCTATTGGAATATATTTGGGATTGTCTTCTTTACAATGATTAACTTGGCTTTCTCCTTTGCATAAACATTGTACCATATCAAATCTCTCTTTCTTTCCCATGTCCATATTTCTTTTTTATACTTTTCAAAAATCTCTTAGTTTTGTTGTTTATATTTTCACACTTCCTCAGATGGTTCTTTTTACAAACAGATCAAAGTTTCTTGATCTTTATACTGTTTTTCACAAGTCTGTTGTATTAATGAACACACATTTTCATTTGAAGCTTCTGATAGTTTTTTCTTGTGGAAGTATTTTTCTTTCCTCTAATTTCTCTCTTAATCATTTTGTATATCTTGTGTCTGTAAATTCTGGGCTTTTTGAATAATAGATACAATACATAATTTCTTTCTTATCCTCAATAATAGTTCAATCTATTGTCTTTATGGCTCTTCTTTGGCCAATCAGTTTTTGTGACTTTTGTGGACTGCTATCTCCTACAAAACAGGTGCTATCCTCCCCCTGGGTATGGCCTGGCCCCATTGTAGGAATGTTTCTGTATTTTGAGGATTCTACACTGTCATTTTTCCCATCCTGGCACCAGTGCACCTACCAGGATTGGGCACTTTTTTATCCTGGTTCTTGTGCACTCAGCTATCTCTTTTAATTTTTGACCCACTTCTGTCCATGCTATATGCTATATAAATACAGTCTATATATCAGTGTCACCTTGGTGAGATTTTGTATTAAACGGTCCACTTCATGAAGGTACTTACAAAGACTTGAGGATGAATTCAGTTTCAGCACTACTACTCCCCTTTGCTTGCTGACTTTTCATCTCTCCATTCAGACCCCTATCATCTCTCCATTCAGACCCCTTTCATCTCTCCATTTGGACCCCTTTCATCTCTCCATTTGGATCCTTATGCTTACCATGTAGGGATCATAATTTCATTATAGATACCTGGCTCTAGACCCTAGCTTCACTACAACTACCAGAGTAAGGATTATGGTATAACTATATTTACTTGGGAAAGGAGTATAGTTTCACTATTGATTCATATATAAGGATTAACATTTCATTATCAGCTACCTGGCTAAGGATCATAGCTTTTCAATATTTACTGATAAGGATTGTAGTATGGTGAAATTAGTTAATTTCCCATGCACACCCATATGTTCTATATTTATATTTATATTTATATTTATACTTATATTTATAATATAATAGGAGTCAGAGCTGGAAGTGGCAGAGTTAAAGATGTTAAGATTTGCACTGGGTGTGACAAGGATAGAGAGGATTAGGAATTGGTATATTAGAGGGTCAGCTCAGGTTGGACAGTTTGGAGACAAAGTCAGGGAGGTGAGATTGCATTGGTTTGGACATGTGCTGAGGAGGGATGATTGTTATATTGGGAAAAGGATGCTAAGGATGGAGGTGCCACATAAGAGGAAAAGAGGAAGGCCTAAGATAAGATTTATTGACGTGGTAAGAAATGACATGCAGGTGGTTGGTGTGACAGAGCAATATGCAGAGGACAGGAAGAACTAGAAACAGATGATTCGCTGTGGCGACCCCTAATGGGAACAGTCGAAAGAGAAGAAGATATTTTATACTTATATTTATAAATTAGACTCTTTAAGATAATTTGTTAAATATTTACTTTTGAACCATTTGGATCATGACAATCATTCACCAAATAATACTTTATCCATTCAAACACATTATTACTGTGCAGCTGAGACACAGTGTTGTACAGTTCCAAGAAAACAATTGGCTTTGTTCCATTACCCATCAAAATTAGAATGTCCCTTACTCCCAAAGGTGATGGTGAACAGCTTTGGTGATTTGCAATGTCCCTGTATTTATGACAACCTATGTTTGCCCTTTGTTGCATTTCTTACATAGTATTGCAGGTAGTTACATGACAAGTAGGCATATGGCTGCTAAATGAAAGTGGATATCTCCAAAAAGAATCACAAAATATAAAAAAAAGACTGAATTAAAAAGGAATTTACTGTGCTGCACTAGGGAAGGAAACATTTACATGAGCTAAAGATGGATGCTGGGTAACTCTACAGCAAGCTTAGAATAGTTTTGATTGTGTTGATTTATTAATATTTTCAATTTAAAACAAATTGGTCACATAAAATATTTTTCTGTTATGAACTGACTGTCTCATTTATTTGATTGAAAAACCAAAGAAATTTTTCAATAGAGTAATCTTCTGTCAGAATTATAGAAATACTTATTCATTTCAACTTGATATCTTACTAACAGCAGTACTAATGAGAAAAAAAATCTATATTTATACAACGTATGTAAGAAGAGTTAATGTACTAAAACCATGGAAAAATTTAATTCCACATTTATACATGAAATAGGAGAATACATAAAGGGAAACTAGAACAAAGCAAAAATATAACAGAGACAGAAATAAAGCTCACCGTGGCAAGGATGAAAATCGTTTAAATCTGATAGGTATACAGGCAGAAAAATATGTACTGATTATGAATGTGATAAAAAAAGAAACCTGGATAATCATGGACTGCAGCCCTTTTATGTGATCAGTTTGAAGAATCTTAAAAAGAAAGATGCAGGACCCAGTTGAGATTAAAAGACCCAGTTGAGATTAAAAGGAACCTGTTTACCTCACCTACTGGCTAGCTGTAGTAGATTGCAGTGATATATATTATGAGGAATTTGTCTTCATTCTGTACTTGAAGGGGGGGGGGTTGTACTTTTCCAGTGCCAGTTGATGGCTTTTTTTTATGGTAATCAGTGTAACATAAAGAGTGTTTGGCCTCCAGGATTTAGGTGTAAAACCCCATCACACTAAATCATTCTTGCCAGCTGCTCCAAGGGGATATACCTTATCAACTAGGAGTTGTTTGCAGATCCAGATTATATGTTCCCACAGTGGAACAGGGTAAAATCCCCAGCAACTCTACCTCAGGAATGAAGCTAGCTATTGGATCTGCTATCAGAAAAAGCCTATAAAGATATTTCCATGCAGAAAGCCTCCACTTCATGAAGGAGGCAGCTGTGTGCATGATTTTCAATACAAATTATAGTTGCATGTCAGGAAGTTCTATAGTTTTTTTCTTTATAGCAAAATTGTTTAAAGTACATTGGATAATACTGAATCCATCTGAGATGTTCTTCTCTTACTGATATCCCACTAATTAATCTTACTGGTAATACATTAGAATAAAGAAGATTGGGTGGTTGTTTCCAGTATCCACATATCTAAAAAAGAATATAGTAATTAGGAAAGTTGCAAATAAAAGATGAACTGATTACGAGGAGAAAATATTGCTAAAATACTTCTCTCTGTGGACTGAGCACAGATTTAAGAAATAACTGGAATGCTAAGAAGAATCCCCTTTCCTACCATGCCAGCACTGGATAGGATAGATATAGAGCACTGAATTATGGGAGTGTTCCAAATGGACATAGCGGTACTGCTATAATGTTGGTCGGATCTGCTTTTCTATGCATACAACATATATTCCAGTAAAGGGTGTTTAAATACTGAAAGGTTCCAATAGCGTTCAGTCATTTAGAATATCCCGTTGCTGTAACATGTAGTAAACCTGCCCATCCTCTCTGTCCTTCTCTTTATCTCTATCTTGGTATAGAATGGGAATTTTTACAGCTATATCTATGCTATCATCCATTAAGTATACCCAAAATTGGGTTTGTCTGTGTAATAGAGGTCTCACCATCTGAACTGAGACATTTCATAAGCTAAGAGTAGGTTAGGCAGCTTAATGCCACCTAGGTTTTATGATATGCAATGAATGGCTAGAGACCCTCTAAATAAACTGAGAATAGCAAGACTTTTAAAAATAATTGTCCCTTTTCCATAGTAAGTCTCATGTGAATCTCATTGGAATGCCCTGAAGTATGTACAGTACTCTCAGTTATAATATGAGTTTAATAAACACCAGCTTCATATCTTGAAAGACAGTTCATATATTCCATTCATATAGATAGGCATCTAATATTCCCAGTGTATGCTGAAAGTTTAAGTTTCTGGTTTCTTTAGAGGTAATGGCTAATTGTATACTAAAATAGTTAAGACTCAAATGAGTAAAAGTAAACCCCTACTAGTCTCTGATATAATAAGGATCAGCAGTGGTGTGTGGCAATACTACAGATTGTGAAGTATAAGCTTTATAGCCAGAGGTAAATTTTCATTCTTATAAACATGGTTATGGGTGTGTGTGTGCATGTGTGTGTGTGTGTGTGTGTGTGTGTGTCCTTAATTCACATAGCAGTTAGAGGAAGAAGGTGTATCTTTATTGATATGTGACCTATACATTTTAAAGATAATATATTTCCAAATCTCAGCATATTCATTCATTATTTGTGCCTTTCATGAGAGGTTGTATCCCAACACAACCCATTTCTTTAGTTTACCACCTGCAAATCTGCTCACAGTAGTGATACTTGATAGGTTTAAGAACATTTATGGCATCCATACAGGGGCGTATGGTGTACAGTGTTATAAAATATTGTCACAAGAGTCACACAACAAGAGTGACACTTCCTCTGTAAGGGGTCTGAATGGAGTGATGATAAGTCAGCAAGCAAAGTAGAGAAGTATTGGTGGAATTGAATTCATCCTCAAGTCTTGGTGAGTACCTTCATGAGGTAGACCCTGTTTTTCGCAAAATCTCACCAAGACAACACTGATATATAGACTGTATTTTTATAGCATGTATTATGGACAAGTATGTTAAAAAATAAAAAAAAGATAGCTGGGTACACAAGACCCAGGATAAAAAAAAATGCCCAATCCTGGTAGGCACACTGTTGCCAGGACTGGAAACAATAGCAGTGCAAAATCCTCAAGACACAGCAGCATTCTTACAATGGAGAGGATGGCTTCCCTGTTGTAGAAGGAAGTAGTGATCCACAAAAATCATAATAACTGATAGGCCAAAAAAAACACATAATTTCTTTCTTATCCTTAATAATCCACTCTGTTGTCTTTATGTATTCTTAACTATTATACAAGACGCACAGAATTTCCACACAGAAGATATACAAAAAGATTAAGAGAAAAAGTAAAGGAAAGAAAAATACTTCCACAAGAAAAGCTGTCAGAATCTTCAAATAAAAATTTGTGTTCGTTAAAACAGCAGATTTATGAAAAGCATTATACAGACCAAGAAATCTTGGGCCGTTTGGAAAAAGAAGGGACTCAGGAAGAATGAAAATATAAAGGACAAAATCTAGAGACTTTTCAAAGGTATAAAAAAATATGGACATGGGAAAGAAAGAGAGATCTGATATGGTGCAATATTTATGCAAAGGACAAAGCTAAATTAATCAACACAAAAAAGGCAACCCCAGAAATATTTGAAGAGAAATACCTGCATCCATATATGGAAACATTCAGAATAAAAAAATAAGATCACAACGAGGGAATGTAGAGTAGAAGATTAGTAAAGCAGAAGTTAAAAAAATAGAAGTTGTGGAATATTTGCAAAGTGAATGATTTAGTACAGAAAGTCTAACACAAGTAACATTACAGCATGATGAAACAACCAGTCCTCAAATTAAGGAGAAACAGGAGGAGCAGGAGACATCTAAAGAAAAATATGGACATAGGAAAGAAAAAGAGATTTAATATGGTGCAATATTTATGCAAAGGAGAAAGCAAAACTAATCAATACAAAAACAGCAGCACCAAAGATATTTGAAGAGAAATAAAGGCAAAGGAATCCAGATATGGAAAATTTTACAATACAAAAAATAAGAAAACAAAAAGGAAAAGTAGAAAAGAGGATTAGTAATGAAGAAGTTAAAGAAATAGCAACTGAGATTATTGATTACCTGTGAAGTAAAGGATTTAGTGTAGAAAATCTAACTCAGATAACATCACAGCAGCATAGAGCAACGGATCCCAAAATTAAGGAGAGAGCAGTGGAGTGGGAGACATCTGATCCATTGTCATATGAAGATACTTTGGGGTCTTTCATAGGAAACCAGTACAAATGTTCGGTTGAAGTTGCACAGCAAGAGAAGGAACAGGAAACTGTGGCAACTATGATACAGTCAATGTTGAGGAGTGATATGCCAGTGAGCTGTCATATAAAACAGCACAGATGACGCAAGATGAAAATGAAGAGAATGTGGCATAGGAAGATGCTCTGGGACTTTCTATACAATGCCTGCAGGAAATGGAGAACAAAGAATGTGCCCTCAATTTAGAGGAAAATTATCTAAGTGAAGCATTTCTTTGATTTAATAGAAATGGACAGACATATTAAGATCAATGAAAGAAATAGACTGCAAAAAGTCAATAAAATACAAAAAGTTAGAAGTCTGCTAAAACAAATAAACACAGTAATTAGGATTGTCCATAGAGGTTTATGTGATATAACAGAAGTAAACAGGATATATTACTGTTCAGATAAATTAAGAACAGATAATGGGCAGGATTCACGAAGGCTTGCACGGAGTGTAAGAGACGTGTAAGACTCCATGCAAGCCTCGCGATCCAGGAACAGCCCAAAACTCCATGTAAGAGACCAGCTAAAACGTCTCTTACACGGACTGGGCGTGGATATGCTAAATACCTCACTTGCAGCCGAAAGGCATGCAAATGAGGTAGAATAGCGATCCACGAAACAGAAAGCAGCCTGTGTAAGAGCTGTTTTAGCTGCAGAAATGTACTCAGTTGACAACTGAGTACATTTCTGTAAAAATCACAATGGAGCCTTGTCAGCTCCAAATAAAGGGTGCATATGTGTCAGGCAGCATGCCAATGGCCAAATATGTGGCCATTGGCAAGGTACCCTGATGTAAATATTAAAAAAATATAATTTTTTTTTTCGGCAGCGCAGCCCCGCGCAAACGGGCTGCGCTGTATAAAACATAAAAATGAAGGTTATAAACCCACAAATGTGGGTTTTATGCAATACATGGAATTACAATGCAGGGACCAGCAGACCAAAAACAACATGGCCACCGTTTAGTGGTTGCTAAGGGGGAAGCTGAGTCTAAGACATGTAACTAAGCATTAGTAGGCAATCTGATGTAAATGAGGGTTAGGATAATGAATCCCACTGTCACATAGCAAATGAGCACATTCTGAGTAGTGTAAGAGATACATAAGGGGGAGGAATAGAGTAGGAGATAGGTGACATCACAGGGGGGAATGGTAGAAAGAAATGCAGTTCATTGGAGGTCAGTGTTACATGACAGATGACAGACACAGATCATGGAAAGAGGAGTGCCACAAGATAAGCATGGAAAAGTCAAGAAATCAAAGGTGTACACTGTTACTTATACCAAAGTTTCTTGCTGGGCGTGCATGCGCACATGTGCGTGCCATGAGGCACGAGTAGAACAGTGTGTGCACGTGTAAGGCAGACTGAGCATGTGGGAGCGTGTTGGTAGACTTGTAAGACTGTTTGCGCTAGTGTGCGCGCGTGTAGGGCAGACTGAGCATGTGGGAGCCTGTTGGCAGGGGTGGAACACTGTTTGCGCTGGTGTGCGTGCGTTTTAACCCGAATAAGCAGATTCCGAACCATGTAAGCATGTGTGCACACGTGTAAGCCACTGTGAGCGTGTTTCTGCTGGTATGCACGCTGCTCCCCCCTGAGGAAACATAAAGGAAAAAGGAAGCAACAGAATTAGTAGGAAGCTAGCAGGGAATACTGCTGGAGCTAGCAGGTGAAAACAATTAGCAGCAGGCAATTACACAGGCAGAACAGTAGCTCAGCCAAGCACTTAAAACTCTGCAAACAGCAGTGCAGGATGTATCTCTCAAGAGACACTGCAAGACAGGAGTAAGATATTAGAAGTGAAAACTGAAAAAGCTGAACTCAGAGCAGAAATGCTAGAGGCTGCCATAGCTGTCATAATGAGACATAGGCGACTTGCTGAGGGTGGTGACAATGCAGATGGTGCCAGACAACCCACAGTGAGGAGACAGAGAAGAGTGTACAGGCCCAGGGTCACCTACCACGGGTTACATGAGCTGGAGATAGTAGAGCGCTATAGAGTGGACAGAGACCTCCTGCAGCAAATTGTTGAGCTGTGCAGGCCACGCCTCACACACAGAACCAACAGAGGGGAACCCATCCCAGTGGAAACGAAGGAATGTGTTGGCCTAAGAATATAGCAACAGGTACCCTCCAGAGACCAAATGGTGATATGATGGGGATATCACAGGCATCAGCCTCCAGGGTACTGCACCAGTTCCTGGATGCCATGTCAGCACATGTCAGTGATCATGTATATTTCCCCAATGCCCGTGAGGTATTGGCCAGCAATATGCATCTCTTCCAGCAAATAGCGCAATACCCTGAGGTAGTGGGTGCAATAGACTGCATGCACATATGCATCAAAGCACCAGCCGGTGAGCGGGGTAGGGCCTACATTAACTGCAAGGGCTTCCCCTCCATCAACTGCCAGGTCGTGTGTGATGCCCAGGGCATAATAATGAATGTGTGTGCTGGCTGCCCTGGGAGCTACCATGATTCCCACATCTGGCATTTGACGCAGCTGTACCAGACATTTGCCAATGGGGACATCCCACATGGACACCTAGTGGGGGATGCAGGTTATACACTGGAGCCGTGGCTGATGACACCCATCAGAAATGCACACACACCTGAACAGGAACGCCATAATGAGGCACACACACAAACACATAATGTAATAGAGCGTGTGTTTGGGCTGCTCAAATCACAGTTCCGGTGTCTGGACACATCTGGTGGAGCCTTGCAGTACTCACCAACTACATGTACCCAAATTGTCATGGTATGTGCTATGCTACATAATATGATCTTGCAAAAACAGCTGCAGCAGGACCAGCATAGGGCCGGGCCAAACAGCCCCCCACCATTGCCAAGGCCATCACAGGCAGAGCGTGACTCTGAGGAGGAACAACCTGAGCCTGCCCCAGTAGGCAGAAGGAGGCATGCCCAGTATGCCCTGGCCTTGGCAAAGAGGCAACGCATAGCACATACACTGGCTCAGTAGGGACCCTGGGAATGATACCCCTCTCTGACTCACTCAAATAATAACAGGGATGCCTAAAATGACATGACCTGCTCTCAAACATGTACAGGGAGTGTAATATGTGCATCTGACAGAGGCAGCCCTGCAGCACCACCTGAGGCATGAATGCCATGTGTTAAGTAATGTAACACCATGTACCATATGCACACTTGAGGACCCTGACTAACATCCACCCTCACCAAGCATGAAGCCACAATATGATGATGGGATGATCAATTGCAATAATTGGCTGAAGTAATGCAGTTAGTCAAAGGGGAGCCAATGTGTTCCAGCCTGGGATGACATGCTGAGCATGACATGATGCACCAACTGCCAGGGGTGGTGTGCACCTATCAGTCCAGGCCTCATGGATACTGGCAAAGGCTGTCATTACCCACAGCGTGCCCTGAATAGGTAAGTCTCAAAACACAAACACACCTTCATAAGTACCACAAGGGATAAGAACCTAGATGTAATGCTACCCAATGCCAGAAGTCTAAACAGCAAGATGCGTGCAGTGTAAACGCACACAGTATGGAGAATGTTGATATCTGTCCTGTAATAGAAAACGGGGTCAAGGCTCACATCAGCACCCTAACACTACCAGGTTACACCTCATACTGTGCTGTACAGCCTCAAAACATGGAACAAGCTACAAAAGGAGGGTGACTAGCAATAATTGTCAAGGATAACCACACCCCCATGTTGGTACCACAACAAGAAGCAGCATGGACTAGCCATGGTCAAGTACCAGTTGCTAAAACCGCCTCCCAGTATATAGCCTGCTACAGACTACCATCCTAACACCAGGAACTGCACCTGGCCTATGTTGGAATACATGAATATATCAAGCCCCCCAAACCACATTATATTGGTTGACTGAAAATACCCAGACATACACTGGGAGCATTATACTAGCACCAACACTGTAGGAGAAAAGTTCATAGAATCCATAAACCAAAATGCCCAGGAACAATGTACCACTCCCACAAGAGGGGTAAGCATACTGGATGTGATAATCAGCAACATGCGTACTGGATGGCAAGATGAGAACTGTATCCCTCACTGGTAAGACCAGACCATAGAGTAATCACACCAGATATACACATCCTGACCACAGTCCCTGGCCAGAAAACCACAGTGAAAAACATGTGTAAAGCATAAGTTGCACCCCTCCAAACTGATGTGGAATCCATTAAAGGCCCTGTGCAGGTGCAAAATATGGGACACACTGCAGAACCTGTTATACAGGCATTCCATGAACACAGCCAGGAATGCTTGGATTATGCAATCACAAATAACAACAAGACACAATGCCATACACGCAGGCATCTGGCATGCTGGACTCCAGCCATTACCAAACCATGCAAGAGAATGAGGAAGCTAATACATGACAGAGCAAACATAAAAAGGGAAGTAATCACTGATCAGTAGTATGGCAATAAAATATGTCCACACATACAATCCACTAAGGCCAGCTACAACAAGTAGAATCTGTGAATCCGGAGGCAATGTTACACCTGCCCCAAGTACACAGACAACCCTCAACTCCCCCCAATAAATACAAATATATGTGAGAGATGCAACCATTTATCCAAACCAGAGGCTGAGCTCCTCCAACTCAGTACTGTCAAAACTAGTCAGGAGGAGAAGGTAACCACACACACCACAAACCCAGTCCCACATAGACCTATCACAACTGTAAACCAAACACATAAACACAGAAAAACATTCCCGGAGGCCCTAATTACAAACACACCACACCAACAGAGGCCTCCAAAGCAGACCCCCAAGCAACCACAACCTCCAAACATAGCACATGCAACACATAGTACACAAAGGTGGTGTGCTGAACAGTCACAGGCCAGAAGGAGAAACAACACGCCTGATACAGTTGTAATAGGTGTCTCTATAGGCAGACACACTGCTGTCCCACTCACCAGACTAAACAAGGGAAAGGGTACGGTAAGCTGCTTGTAGGCTGCTACAATACGTCACATAACACAAGTACGCAGGTCACCCCAAAACAAGTAGAAATATGATGCAGTCATTGTCCATGCTGGTGTGAATGACCTGAGATGTACCTCCCTGGACTACATGAAAAGAGACATGGATGAGCTCTCTAAGTATGTACTCCAGGCCGGTATGACACTGGCCGTTTGCAGCATCCAACCCTCACCAAGAATGATGCCACAGTACAAACACAGAATGATCAGCTTTAACAGGTGGCACAGTTACAGCTGTCAGTCCAAGAGGATCTAATCTCTGTCAGCTTGAGATGACATGCAAGACAAGCCATGCTGCTGTTCCAGGGATTACTTGCACCTGTTACCCCTGGGCGTCTGGATATTAGATAAGGCTTTTGCCACCTCCATAGAGCCGTACGTAGGCAAGGCTGAAAAGACTAACCCACCACCCTAGAAAACATAAGTGGTAAGAAACATAAGGGTAATGCTGACCAATGCCAGATGTGTAAACCGCAATATGCATGCTCCTGAGGCCCTTCCCAGTATGGAGAACATTGATGTCTGTGCAGTGACAGAAACCTGCTGCAAGCCTACTGACAGCACACCAGCACTACCAGGTTATACCTCATATCATGCCTTATGGCCCCAAAACCTGGACCAAAACATCAAAGGAGGGGGAGTATCCATATGCAGCACAGACACCCATACGGCCAGGTAACCTGACAATGCACGAAGCAGCAGAGACCACCCATGTGCACCTAACTGTAGTCAAAACTGCTGTACAGTCTGTAGCATGGTACAGACCACACTATCACACACAGGAACCCCACCCAGACATCCTGAAGACACTGGACAGTATGAATGTCCCACCAAATACCAAACAAGGTACTCACAAATTACCACATAGGTGGTAAACCATTATGTATGCAAGGAGTAATCAGGGACCTAGGGACACAAGTGGACAGTAACCTGTTATGTGACACTCACATTGCCAATGTGGCTAGGAAGACTGTCTATATTGGACACTGTATCATGAAAGGAGTCACATCTACATCAACAGAGGTCATTGTGCCCCTGTACTGTTCTCTTATCAGACCCATAATCTAGTACAATGACTGATATGGGATGTACCTTACCTGACACCTGCAGCAGTTAGAAAGACCTCAAAGGTACCTCACCAAGAGGATAAAGGGTCTCAAATATATGTCATATGCTGCCTGGCTGTAGACACCCCAGCTGAATGCAGTCACATACTGCCTACACAGAGGCATTGTATGTCTGTTGTACAAGGCCATGTCCAACACAGGAGTAATGGACATGCTCCACCCCAGGAAATCAAAGCCATTGGAGCTGTGAGAGTGACAGATGTCAACCTCAACACATAATGAAATAGGATGTGCTGGAGGGACAGATACATAACCCAGAGGCTCCCCACACCCTGGAATAGGATCCCACTCCATGTTAGGCAGAGCCCCTCACTGACATCCCTCAACAGGAATATTGCCAAGTGGATGGATGATCATAGATGTACACTGGGGGTCTTCACTGTGTCACGTCCAAACAGAGGTACAGTAAAATAAATCATAAATGGCCATACTATTCACATAGCAAGGGGTGGTGAAAGACACACACACTCTGGCTAGGCTTACAAATGCCCTAGGGTGGATAGCCTAGTATGAACCTATGAACTTATGAAGATGCAAATTGTACAGGACACTAAGAATAATCACAAGGCTTACTCAACTGATGGTAGGAACCATGTTGGGAATTCACAGATATGCTCTGAATCACACAAATATTACAAACAACATACCAAACACACACACATATTGCCAACATACAACCTGACAGGTGCAGTGCAAACCCCCCCCCCCCCCAGAATGCAAAATATCTATCCTAGCAGACTGCTGGCCCCCTGACATTGCAGATGCTGAGGTAACAGCCATCATCTACAAAGCAAAACACACAGCAGCAAAGGTATGAGATGGTGTCCTGGGCTGAGTCCAACATGGACTCCAAGAAGAATGGAATGCCAAATCACACTACTGCTCAATGTCAGCCTTACCACAGGATATTTACCCAAAGACCAGTGTACAACAACAGTGGTCCTTCTCAACAAAGGTGTTGCCTGAATGGATACTGCAAACTACCACCCCAGGATCCTGACAAGCTTGGTCTGCACAGTTATGGAAAGGATCAGCATGTACCGCAGACATAAAGCTATCGGGGACCTACTGACACTGGACCCTACCCAGTGTGGCTGTCGTAAGTGCAGATCCTGCCCCTAAACATGTTTGACCCATTTGAAACAGTCATTAAGGTCATTGATGAGGGCAATGTGGTCCACACAGCGTAGCTGGACTGTGCAAATGCTTCCATACAATACCCTACGTGTTCAGTATGGATATGTTCACCAGCTTAAATATAAACCCCTATGTCAGTAGAGGGGTTGCAAACCAGACCAAGGACAGAACTGACATGGTCAGACATGCTGCATCCATGTCAGACTACAAACCAGATATAAGTGGCATCCCACAAGGCTTGGTCCTGGGACCTCCCTCGTTACGTATATATGTCCCATAGGTACAGGCCAACATGGAAGGACTGTGACTGAACATGTATGCAGAAGAGTACAAACTGCCCACCATATCTGACCCCCAGCTGACACAAGCATCCCTCGAAAGGGCCACATAGAAACAGACAACTGGTGCCATAGCCATGTCAGCAAGCTAATTGCAGAAATGTGTATAGTCAACCACCGTGGATATACAGTAAGTGCCCACCAATTACCACACAGGTGTTAACCCATTACATACCTAACATGTAATGAGAGACCTGGGGACACAAGGTGATAGATATCCTGCAGTGGACAAACGTGTGGCTGTAGTGTTCACAGAAACATACCATATACCCACCTAATCATGAAGGTTAAAAACTCACTGGTTGGATTCAAGACGCTCTCCACAAGATGCTGGAATATTTTTCCTTTTATTTACTGATAATCATGAAGGTTGTCAGATCTAGATAAGGGGAGGTCACTGTGGCTCTGCAGTCATCCTTCATCAGTGTTACAATTGACTACAATAGCCCCTGTGGGATGTACCTCAGCAGACACCTCCATCAACTGTAAATTCCACAACAGTACCTCACCAGGAGTAGCAAAGAGCTTGAACAGATGCCATGTGTTGCCTGATTAAACAAACTGCAGCTCCACACACTGCCATACTGCCCACCCAGAGGCAAGCTGTGCCTGATGTATAAAGTCATGTCCAAGCTGGAATCAATGAACATGCTGCACCTTGTACAATCTGAATGGCAGTGAGCTATGCACATGAGAGACCTGAACCCCAGCACTGACATACATAGGACAATCTGTACTGAATGATCCATAACACAGAAGCCACCCCCACTCTTGAGTAAACTCCCAGTACAGGTTAGCCAGAGAGTCACCCATCGACACTCCTCAAGAGGAATCTTGATGAGTGGATGGGAGATGGTAGGTTTACCCTGGGTATCACTGTTATGTCACAGGTAGACAGAGGCACAGTATACTAACCATGACATATGTCATGGCAAACTCCAGTTACAATGTGTGTCGAAGGACAAACACACTCTCTGACTAGCATTAGAAATGGTCTAGGGCACATCGCTAGTGTTTGCCAATGTCCACCTATGTTGTGGAATACACTACCAATGTTGGACAAGCCTGGTTTAGGTAGTCCATATCTGAACATAATGCAACATGGTCATATGTGCACAACTGGCCCCTACACAGTCTGTTGTGCTCACTATGAATATTTAAAGCAGTGATAGGACTAAAGCCCAGGATACTGTCCACCACAGTGAAAGTACTGAACCAGTACACTATACGGTACTACAGTGTTAGGTCAGTATGAAAGGATGTTGACAACTGTATGCAAAGTATCCCATGCAATCCCTGCAGGCACAGTATAATCCCTGTTGTGTTCAGACATGAAGCAGTTGGCCAGTAAGTACACAACATGACACCCAACACACAACCATAAATGTGAGATATTGCTGAAGTTCACACTCACCCAAATATGTGGTGGACTGCAGAGTTCAACATATGGAAAGCTCACACTGGGCATGCTCGCACAATTTGATAAATGAGGCATATGTCAGACAATATGCCATGGAAAGGCTGAACTGGGCATGCTCACACACTTAGGCCATATCTCCGTTTAGCAGTTGGCAACACATATCTGGTATTTGTACGTGTCATTCCAGGAACCAACCACAACACAGCAATCTGCCCAGTGCACACAGTAAATGACTACAGAGACATAAGTGATATAGTGGATCTCCCTCATATTCAAACATCTTCCACAGATACACAAGTTGTACATAGAAACAGGGAATGCTATGGCAATAAAGACCTGCAAACAGTCTAACAGCAACAAATATTGTGCATCTGACAATTAAACATATGGGTATAGAGGCCAATACTAGGCTGTTTGCCCTAGGGAATGACAGCTTAGCCAGAGTGTGCTTGGCATCTGCATCCCCAGTACAGTAGGCTACTGTGCCACTGTAAAGTAGGTCACATAAGGCATTGTGTGAGGCTAGTGTGCTGTGCCTCTGTCAAGCAGGGACACAGTGGAGATCCCAGGGTTTGAATGTGCTAAGCCACATCCATGTTGTTGGTGTGTGCTGGAAGAGGGTTGCTGAGGACCTCTAACAGTAAGTGGGCATCAATAACAGACTGAGGGGAGCCCTTTCTGCATTGTCTGGACAATTTCACTGTCAACACTGTGTTGTGATGATTATGTGGGATTGAAGTGTCGTGCCAGTACTGTTCAGAGATGTCCTCCCTCTGTGGGCTACAGCTCTGCAATGTATTAGCTCACTCTGTCTGTTGGACAGCTCATATATGGCTGGTGTACACCTGACAGGTGTCCTGTTGTGGAGCAGTCATGGGTATATGTGGGATAGCATGATCAATGCAGACCTTACACATGCTCATAGAATGCAATTGTCAAGGATTATGCAGAGTGGCCAGTATAGTCCCCCAGCATGGGTCCTTTGAAGTCTTCCACCCCAGTCTTCACAAGTGTAGAGTCTTTTTTTGCTAAATACAGTTTGTTTGCAGTGACAACCTTGCCTGGGGGTGGGATATGGATGTCCAGGGAAATGTGGGTATGGTCAGATATCAACAATGGTGGTCTACCTCTGGTGTGGAACAGTGAGTACCCATGTTGCAGATGGACAGGTGCAATATGTATTCCCCCATGTGGCTGTGGTGAGTGGTTCTGCCATAGTACATGGACCCACAAATTGTAGTGGCTGTAGGGTAATGTTGTAGAGGCCTGAGTAGTTCCCATACACAATATGCCTGTACCTGATGTTAACAACTGGAATGGTGTATGTGAACACCTGCATATCCCGGCACTGTTCCCAAGGAAGCAAAGTGTGTGTCCTGGATGTGGGAGGGGTGTTCTGGACTGGTTGTGTTGTGTGTTACAGGTCCTGTGGTCATGAAGCATGGTATAGAACATAACCCGCCAGTGCAATGTGCATATCTGACCCTGAAGTAGGTGGCTGCAAATGCATATATATGCTATCCCCCACCTGACAGGTAGTACTAGATGTACATACCTCTGTAGAAATAAAGATGTCAGCACCCTATAAATACTGCAGGTGCAGAACAGATGCCCAGTAATTCGGATAGCGCGCTCTGCTAATGAGTCTCCCTCAAGTGTCATAATATAGTTAGGTAGGAGTTTGAACCATGCGAATGGTGTGTGTGTGTGTGTGTGTGTGTGTGTGTGTGTGTGTGTGTGTGTGTGTGTGTGTGTGGGTGAGCGGGGTTGTTGTGTGTGCAAGTCTGTGTGAGGGAAGTGTCCCTTTTGGCAACAGGGAAAACACTCTACAGGATGCACATTCCCCTTTAAGGGGTTTGAATCCTGCAAATGGCAAGTGTGTGGATAAGGGGAGTGTGTGTGGTGGCAAGTCTGTATGAAAGATATGTGCATTTTGGCAATTAGGATAACACACTACATGATGCACATTACCCTTTCCAAACACTGATGATGTCAGCACCCTATAAGTACAGCTGGAGAAGGGAAACCTCCCAATAATCCGAATAGCGCACTCTGCTAATGCATTTCTCTCAAGTGTCATAACATAGTTAGGTAGGGGTTTGAAACCTGCAAATGGCAAGTTTGTGTGTTTGAATGAGGGGAGTTTGTGTGTGTGTAATTCTGTATGAAAGACATGTGCTTTTTGGCAATCAGGAGAACACACTACATGATGCACATTACCCTTTCCAAACACTGATGATGTCAGCACCCTATAAGTACAGCCAGAGAAGAGGAACTTCCTAGTAATCCGAATAGTGTGCTTCGCTAATGCGTCTCTCTCACGTGTCATGACATAGTTAGATAGGGGTATAAATCCTGCAAATGGCAAGTGTGAGGGGGGGGGGTAGTAGGGTGTGTGTAATTGCAAGTGTGAGAGAACAGTTCCTTTTGGCAACTACTACAATACACCAGATGCTGCATATTCCCCCAGTAAACACAGGTGATGTCACCACACTATCAGTACAGCCAAACAGGGCTAATTGCCCAGTAATGCCAATAGTGCACTCCACTACTGGGTCTATTACCACTGTCAGAGCACAGATAGGTATGTTTTGGAAAACCCACAACTGCCACGTGTGGTTGTGTCACACAATATGACCATGTGTGGGTTGTTGTTCATAACAATGCATGACATTGCTTAAACCAGCAATGGCAATGCACACATGATGTATGTGTTTGACACATACACATATATACCTGTGACCTTCAGTAGTTACCATGTCTGACACGTGCCTCAAGTGGATAAATGGTATTTGCAATGCATAACATTATGATTGTGTCTTACTGTGCATGCGGTATGTGTATATACAGTGTGAGTTGTATATGGTATAATCCCAACAGCAGGGGATACACATCTGGTCTGGGCCATATAGTCTACATGTAGTCGATGAACAGGTGCTGCATGTTCCCACCTGTTGCAGGAGTGGTAACATGTTGTTCCACTGCAATTCAGTGACTACATGCTGGGAACCTTTCAGCTAGTGTGTTGTAGCTACAGTAATGCTCACACACAATGTTCGGCTGGATGCAGTCCAGCCATATAAAGACATTTCTAGAGACTGTCATATTGCCAGTGTTGTTAGGGAGGACAGGTGGGTTTCCTGTGTATGGGAGGGTTGTGTGTGCCAGGCTATGAACCAGAAGGCAGTCCAACACACTGTTAGCTGCTCATGGATAGGCCCTGATGCTTTGTGCTGTGCCAACAACCTGGAGGTGTGTGTATCTGTGGTGCCTTGAGATACCACCCCCTGTCCATGTGTGTTACATGTGTAGGGGACGACAGGCATGGTATGAGGTATAACCTGGCAGTGATGGGTTGCACCTGTGAGCCGTGAATCAGGAATCTGGTACTGCACAGATATTGCAGTTTACCGTGCTGAGGACAGTGTCCAGTGCATGCATCTTACGGTGTACACTGCTGGTGTTGTGTAACATTACTGTTAGTGTCCTATCCCGTGTGATACCCGCGGAGGTGGCTATGTAATCCATGTCCTGCAGCAAAAGGCACTATGTGTGTATCAAGGGGCTTCGCCAATATACAATAGCCCATGGGTGTCACGTGCAAGCTGCCCCTTGCAAATCATTGTGGCTTCCCTAGCATGTAAGCACACATTGACAGCCATTGGATACCCTATGAATGACATTGGAGATTGAGCAGAATGTAGACATAGAACACCCTTCCTACATATTGTGGTAGCATACCTGGTGAGGGTATGATGGCAACCAAGGTCAGGCTCATACTGGCCCATGCCACATGCTGAGAGAGCCCTTCTATGTTCCCTATCATGTAGTCCAGGGAGGTACGTCTCAGGTCATCCATAGTGGCATGGACAATGACTGAGTCGTATGTGTCCATGCCTCTGACTGACCTGTATGCATGTGTTTTGTGGTGGACCATAGTGCCCCACAGGCATATCACTGTGACCTTCACCATGTACAGCCTGTTGAGAGCGGGACCCCACTGCAGCGGCCAAGAGAGGTGCCTGACAAATCTGTAGCAGGTGTGTTGTGTAGCCCTACAGGCTGTGAGTGTGTGGCACACGGGATGTGTGTGCCATGTGTGGCATGTGCTCTGTTCCGACTTAACGTATGCCTGTGTGCCTGCTGCAGAGGTGTGTGATGCTCAGGCAGGATGCTATTCTGAGTCTCCAAGTATGCCCCAGTGTGTTCAGATTGCTGTCAGTGTGGGTCAATGTCAGACTGGTATTGTAGTCACTGTAGTATGTCATGCCACCTGACAGGGTATGGCAGTACTGGGTTCAGAGTGCTCAGTCCCCAGATTGGCTATGTGGTGACATCTCACACATGTGTTGTACGTTCCTGGCCAGGGGAGAGGGTTGACTGCATACATGTGGCAGCTGTGACATTGCCACATGACTCACATAAACCACAACTGGACCATAGAGGTGATTCACAGGATACCTTTGCACATGCTACCATAGTAGTGTGATTGCCATGATGATTACCAACACATAGGGCCAATAGGGAACAACATACTGAAGGTGAGTATGTGTGGGTGTACTGCTACTGATTTCATAGCACTGGCATATATGACTGCACACGTGGGTAAATGCCAGGTAAGTCATATTCAATGTGTCACAGGCAACGTACATGCAAACAGGACAGACAGTGACGTTCTGTCAGGTGGAAAATTGACATACGTATAGTACGCTATGCAGATGTCACTAGGAATCCACAGAAGCTCTATAAATCTGCATTGCAGGTGGAATCAGTGTTCCAGGGAACCTCAAGCAAACATGCATGCAAACAAAGCTACAGTAAGCAGGGCTGGAAGTAGTCCATTGTACAACAAAGAAGGGGTAACACTTCCAGTAGGTAACAGTGCAAATATGCAGGCACTATCAACATGTACCCAGGAATGCACAGCTCAGATGTCCATGGTAGAACTGATATGTCATATTTAATTGTAATTTGAATTAAATTGGTACTGCACACATATCAACATGCACAAACATCCACATTGCATAGTCATTGTGGGCAACATGCCACCATTAGTGTACATGTCCATCATTGCGTATCACTACTTGCATTAGCTTCTCCCCTGTGCTACCTATGTATGTGGCTATCTGTTGACATCCTTACCACCGGTATGCAATAATGTGCAGCTGTTACACTATGGTACTTACTATGGGTGTAGATAACAATTCAGGTCAGTCATACAGTTACTGCATCAGGCATGCTGGGATATACACACAATCATATCAGCACACTGTACTGTTACCAACATGATACTAGTAATACACTTCTATGTAGTCACCCTGTGCATCAGCAATGCGTTTACCTGTTCCTGCACTGATATTGGAGATTGCAGGAGGTGGCACAGTTTCATCATATGCACAGGGTGTGAATTAGGTATGCCTGAGTCTGCCACTGATACCACCAATTGACATGTATGTGTATGTGTGTTGGTGAGGGACAGCAGTACAGGGTGGGGCACTGTTGATGCAGTGTGTGCATGTATGTGGTAGCCCTAGGTGTTAACATTTCTCATGTGTGTATGCATGCACATAGTTCCACCGCATGGCTGCCATATACTGGAGTTTGTGGACAGCCACAGACTGCACCTGGCAGGTCATACAGATCAGTGTCTGTGGGCACCGACACAGTACCTGTGCCTGACAGGGGTGCTACGGACCGTATCCAGTACTAAGCAAGACTGGGTACTGTCATCAGAAGCAGGAGTTTGTTGACTGGACACAGGTCACTGTTGGGACTGTCCAGAGCCACGTGCACGTGGTCTCCTGGGGTGGTCTGATGACAGCACAGACCCAGCATTGCTGGGGCTGCTGCTGGCACTATGGGGGCGTCTGTGGGCCTGTTGTCGTCCACGCCGACTGCCAGCTGCTGCTGTTGCTGGCATACAGCCACGTTGACGCCGCAACCGTCCACCATTGCCCTGGCTCATGGACATGTGGTTGTGGAACTGCTGTAATATGTCCCCATAATGTCTGTCTATGACATCGGTGAAATTATGGATAGCATCCGCGATGTCACGCATACTGTCAGTCATGGATGTGCAACATGCGCTCAGCTCCCTCAGACCCTGTCTGGTGTACCTTTCCATACGTGACTGTGCCTGCATGACAGCCCGAAACATAGCTGAGGTTGACAGACCTCTTTGGGCACGTCTGCCAGAGGCAGTACACCCACGGATGCTCCCACGAGAACCCATGGGCAACTGTCTGTGTGCTACCATCTCAGGACCCTGCCCATGGCTGCTGTGTGGGGAAGCATGTGCCACAGATACCACATTAACCTGGTCATTGCCCACTGTATCCTGTCCATCACCTAGGGACAATGGTGACATAGGATGTACTGGCAGGATGACTGTGCGCAATGATGGGGTTGACAGCTGTGTACTGTCAATTGGCTGACCAATGATGGACCCTGACACACCTTCCTGTGCCATTACACAGATATCATCATTATCAGTACCTGTGGCACCAGATTCAGGTTCCCTGCTGCAGGACACCAGAGCAGCACCAGAACCTGTGCAAGGAAGACAGGAAACACAGTTTACAATGTCTACACAGTGTTACCAGTGATGCACTAATGCACACATGCACACATGCACACGTGGACACATGCACACATGCACGCATGCACGCATGCACACATGGACACAGGCACACATGCACACATGGACACAGGCACACATTCACACATGCACACGTGGACATGCACACATGCACACGTGGACACAGGCACACATGCACACATGCACACATGCACACATGGACATGTGCACACATGCACACATGCACACGTGGACACAGGCACACATGCACACATGCACACGTGGACACAGGCACACATGCACACATGCACACGTGGACACAGGCACACATGCACACATGCACACATGCACACATGCACACGCACACATGCACACATGCACACCCCGCAGTATACACACAGAGCACTACTGAGTTACAATATTATTACTAGCACTATCAGGACTATTATAGGTATTGTTAAGACACACTCACCAGCATGGATGGGCTTCCTTGCTGTAACACCGGAGGGACCTGCAGAAATGAGGGGATTAATGTCAGTGGGCACAACTGTGCCATTGATACTGCGTATGATACAGTTCAGTAGTACACCAGTTGCCTTTCACATGTCAGCTGCTGATATTGGCAATATCACACCTGCACAATTACATACTATGTTGACAGCTACATACCAAGGACACACCTTACACATGCATAAACTAACAGTGTACACAACAGTCAAGTGTACATATGGCATATTACCTGCACGCTCCATGTCGTGTTGCTGTGTGGATCCAGCCTCCATCATAATGCAGGTGTGTTGCTGTTGATGTTCCTGGGCTGGAGCCACAACACTTAGGAGTAGCCCCTCCAGTCTGGTGAGGGGGGGATGTGTGGCCACCCCACCTCCTGTGGCGACCTGTTGCCTGTGGATATCCAAAGCATGCTGACGGACATTTCTGATTAAATCACTGCAGTGAAGTCGTACCTGCTCATATGTCCTATTATGCGTGCCAATGTCATTTACCCTATGGACAAGGTCTTGCCACAGTGCAGCCCTCTCCTGCTGATTCTGGCTGGTGCAGGAAAACAGTATGTCATAATCCCGCACCAGGCTCTGGTGTATCTCTTCATCTTCTGCAGCAGAGTAGGCAGGATTTCGCTGACGCTCCATGTCCCTGAAAGAGAACACAAACAGGATATCAGCAAACTATGTCAGCAATATATGGCACACATACTATACATGATACTCAACTGTAGTGATATACTACTACTCCCATATGTAGCACGTGTGTGTCTCTTGGTGGATACACATGTACATGGCCAGATATCAGTACTCAGCCAACACCTGTGCAACAATACCTGCCACATTCCATACAACATAGTACCAAGCCCCATCGGTCAGCACACTGAGACAGGTCCAATGCACAACCTCACTCTGGGGGTTCATACCAAGGTACTGTATGTGGAACGCCATCCACTAGTGTGATCTGGACACAAATTAATCGGCCTGGATATACATATCCCACCACCACCAGCACAGTAGACTACTTTGATATATATGTGAATAGACAGATTTTCACTTGTTAGGACTGACATGGTATCCATGCAGCCCACTGGTCCAGTGGAAGCCACAACCCACAATGCTGACCCCTTTGTGAATGCTTCCCACGGACATCCCAAAGAATGCATGGAACATGCACACACATTTCTAACCCAGACCCTATGCACAAAGGTTAAGCATCCTGTCTGGTGGACCCCAGCCAAAGGCAAATTGTATAACAATAGAAGGAGGCTACTGCAGGACAGAGCAGATTCACATAAAGGGAAGGCATCTGTGGTCGGCACTGGTAATAAGCTAAGGTCTCTCATAACAACATCCACAGCCAAATCTGAGAGGGAAATGGCCACGGACACTATAGATAACCACAAGGCCTTCTTCAGTTTTGTTAGACATATGGACCAAAAGCCTCAGATATGCTCTGAGTTACTACACACCTACTTAACATTCACTGAACCCACAGATATTGGCAACATTCTGGCAGACAGGTTCAGTGCAAATATCCCCCCTCCCTCTCCCCCACACTTAGAAATACTTATCACAGCTGAATGTAACCTCCCTATCATCTCAGATTTCCAGGTGAGGGCCGACCTCAGCAAAGCAGAACACACAGCATCAATGTGACCTGATGGTATCCCTGGATGTGTGCTACGTGAACTCCAAGAGGAGATACAACCACATATAAAACTGATATTTAACCTTGGCCTTACTACGGGATATGTACCTGAACACTGGCATACAGCAACAGTGGTCCCACTCCACTAAGGAGGCACCTCTACTGACCCTGGGAACTACCGCCCCATAAGCTTAACCAGCCTGGTCTGCAAAGCTATGGAATGATTCATTATGGGACGCATATACAGCGATATTGGGTACCTGCAGACACTTGATCCCACCCAGTTTGCCTTTGTGATGGGCTGATCCTGCCTTTTGAACCTGGTTGACCTTTTCAAAACAGTCACTACAGCCATTGATGAGGGCAAAGCAGTCCATACAGCCTACCTGGACTTGCCTAAAGCCTTCAACACAATACTCCACTCAGGCATCATAGACAAGCTCATCAGGTTACATGTTACTACATATGTCACATGATGGGTTGCACACTGGTTGAACTACAGAATCCATAAAATCAGTATTGCGGGAGCCATGTCAAATTCAAAGCCAGTCACATGTGGTATCCCACAGGGCTCTGTCCTAGGACCCCTCTTGTTTGGCATTTACTTCTCAGATGTGAAAGCAAACATGTGCGGGTTGTGGATGACAAAGTTCCCAGATGACTGCGAACTAAGCGCCATAGTCGTTACACCAGCTGACACACACATCCTACAGACAGGCCTCACTGGAATGGACAACTGGTGCCAGAATCATGGCCTAACACTGAATGACATGTAATGTATAGTCATCCCCTTTGGGTGAAACTACGTGCACACAACTTATCACATAGACATACATATAGATACAGACCAATAACACATATGGAGGGTTCACAGTATGTAGACTATTAACTTGTTACTTTACATTACCTGTGTTTGTCGCACCTGGTTGCGTTACCGTTACTATAGCTTCCTGCTGCTACTAGCCCAGCTTGATACTGACACTGATGACAGCTTCAACTTAGTTTGTCTTACGTGTATTTTTGTTTGTGTTCTTATTTTCTTTTTTTTTTTTCTTTCTCTCTCTCTCTCTCTCTCTCTCTCTCTCTCTCTGCCTCCAAACGGTGCAATGAAAGTATTGCATGTGTGGAGTGGGAGTACAGGATGCTTTTGTAGGTATCTGCATAAGTCCATGTGATGGCCTCTGCACCAATTGTAAGCCAGCATTTGCTAATTGCATGCAGCCAGTTGTGTACTGATTGCAGTTCTCACTGTGATTTCAGGACAGTGCTATAAAAGGGTATGTGAGATAGGCATTGCCCTTTCAGATTGTAAGGGCGGGGACCATGCTGGTATGCTGTGGACACTGTTCTGTGAGTGTAAAGGTTAGTATCTCTCTCATGATTCAGGCTGTGTTGTAGATTCACATTTCTCCATTCATCTCTCCTATTATAGAAATACACTAGATTTGACAGTAAATATACATGACATGCTTTGTGTACTACACATCCTATATTCCCTTTACATTAATTCCTACTATTACATGATATATTAATTGTAGCACAATGTTCTTGTATAACAGTCATGGCTTAGTGGTAAGTCATGCAGACTACTGTTTCCTGGGTTCGGGAATGACAGTGGGATTTTATTTTGCTTTTGAACTGACTACAGGACCTGTCAATCAGAGTGACTAAGGCATTTTTAAGCAGTTGTAACCGGGTTAGCGCTGGTTTGCGCGGAGCTCCCGCATGCACATTGGTGTTCAGCTCCGCACACATCCGCTTACAACCGCTTAACAGCGCTTACTCTGGCACACACCCGCGCTATTTTCTTTGAAAGAAATTAAAATGGGGAGACAGGAAAGTGGTGAAAAAGGGGTCACAAAGAGGGTAAGACAGTAGGGAAACAAGCTTGGGTTTTGCAGGAGGGATGTAGGTAAGGCCCATAGCTGCCCATTTCTTCATCAACAACAGCTGTGCATATGTTTGGAATTTGGTGTGACATTTGCAACCTTCCACCCTGAGAGAGGTGTCAGGACAACAATAATACTTGTTGTACAGCCAATTGTAATTGATAGTTTCCATGTCCAGCAGACATGTGTGCGGAATGGGCAGCTATGTATGGGGCGTAATTTTTTTGTGGGTACAGAGTGCCCTTTTTTTTTTTTTTTTCAGGTGAGAGTGGTATGTCAGGTAAAGGAAGTCAGTATAGCTGGGGAGGTAGGTTGGGTAGGTCAACAGACAAGACAAACAAGACGCATACAGGGGTGGTGTATGACACGTGTGGGGGGGTTACACAATTGACGGGGACGGATGTTTGGATATCCAGAGCCCATGATCCCACAGATGGCAACAGTGGAACTGATATCCCCACCCATGGGCAGTTGCCACTGTTCCTTCACTGCCCAGGACAGGGCTGTGCTGGGGGCTGTGTAGGCCGGGCAACAGGCATGCCCGTAAGTTGTGCCACCTGTGCCTCAAGCTGGCGTAGGGGCCCAAGAACAGATTCCCGGATCTTCCTACGCACCACAGTCCGGACGCTATGGAAGATGAGTGGTGGTTCTCCTCCAGCCACACTTGCAGAGGGGGGATGCGCCCCATCCCCTGCAAGTGCTTCCACCCGCAGGTGGCACAGGGCCACCGGAGGAGAGTCCAGACTGGGCACTAGTGCCAGGTGCACTCGCCAGCTGAGGTGGGAGAAGTGGGTCCGCTGGAACCCGCCTTGCCTGTCGTCCTATGTTTTGCATTATGTCATGACAGTTTGGGTTAGTACCATACAATACCATTCGCAATTAGTTGTAACAGCATGCATTAGTATTCCCATTAACCAAACACCTAGATATACACACCATTGAACAGCGAGCATAACACATGCATAATTTGAACAGCAATACACAGTCCAACAACATGCAGGGTTGACTGATGGCAACAGGCCATCAGGTTTGGATGTATGAACAGGGCAGATGCATCAACGTACATGCAAATATGTATGACCCAACAGGACAAATGTCCAGGGGTGTTAATTGTGATTGCACATACCAATTTCACGTGGAATGGATTATATGTGGTTATAGGGTAGGGTGAAGAAAATATTATTAACACCTTCAAATACCAATACATATGCTGTACATTTCTAATAGCTGCAGATATATAAACACTACTGTTCTACCTACAGTGATAACTACTTCATGTTGGTGATAGGACTGTTACTGCTACATCGATATACATTTTATTGTTATTCATACACGTTCATATCTGGCTTTGTTCAGCTACATCATCCTGCTACATTTGATTTATATAGCTATAGACAACTGTGGGTGTTTGGTATTTCAGACAATCATACTATCTGCATATTGCGGACTGAGAGCAACATATCCAGATTTTGGGATACACATTCCAGCTGCAGCAACATTTTAAACACATTTCGCAGTTTGGTTCTGCTTGTCACATTCATTTCATTCTGTACTGACTGCAGTATACTTTATTCAGGGGTTATTACTACTTTATTGGTGGATTCATAACTCTTTCTCACACTCTCTCACTTGTTTTAATTTTACTATTCAGGATGGTACTTACTTCTAGGCTTTATTGACATGTTTTACCTGTAGTTATTACAATCCTTTCCAACAGTCTCACTTCTGTCATGTTTCAGTATTTCAACAGGGATATATTTCACACATGTGATTTGCTCATCTTCTGCAGCTGTACTTTTCAGCCTGCTGCAGGTTGTGTACTATTGTATTACAGGTGGGGCATCTTTATTTCAGACTTTATTTCAGACATTTTCATTTTTCTGTTTGGATTACAGACTGCAACACACTTTTGTAATCAAGCAATACTTGCAAACACTCTTACACTGTTACTTGCACATTTTATTACTTAGTGACTACACTGCACTCTTTTGCTCACTGTCATACTTTTATATTTCTTTACAGTTACTGGGAGAGGATTACTGACCTGCCTGGTGGCGCACCCGCACCAGCCTATTGCCATAGGCTGTGCGGTTCACAGAACGGACACCTGCAGCTGTAATATAAATGAAGTAATATTGGAATACACATCTACATAATATCAGCTAGTTTAATTTCTTACATACATAATTAAATGTAACTTACTCAGTAGTGGAGCGTTGGCCATTTGCCGGGCCTCCTGGATCCAAAGGTTCAATTGGTCCTGCTTACGTCTCTTCAGGTCCGCATGGTGGTGACAGACCTGCTCACCAGTCCTTGGAATCCCTGTGGCACTGGTGAGATCATGAGCCAACTGGTCCCACGCCTCAGCCCTATATGCTCCCCACAGGACCTGGCCCTGCATGAGTTGGGCCTCATGATTGTGGACAAGGAGCCAGACCATATATCTGGACTCCTCAATGCCCCACCTCTGTGCTTGAAAGCAACTACCCTCACCTACTCCTGACATTCTGGCTGCAAGTTAGTTCTACAATCATTTATGCTGTGTATTCCCGCCTATGGGGCTTATATGTGCCATTTTTCCCACACTTATCTGTGATTGGCCATTTTGGAATTGTATCAGCTTCACAAAACCTGCTTTGTCATGCTCCACTTTCTATTCATTCCTATATATTTGCTATTACTGCATTTCTAAGTACAGCTGTCATGGCGTAGTGGTTCAGTACCTTGACTATGGTGCATGGTATCCTGGGTTCGAACCTGGCCACTGCTTTTTATATTTTATGACTGTCTAGACAGGCTAGGGGGTGTGTCTGTGTAAAGGCAGTTTTGTTACAGCTTGCTCAACGTTGCCCGTTGGTTAGCTTGTTGGCGCGGTGCGGGTTACGCTGGTTTACACCTCATTTGGCTGTCAGCACATATATTACACTCAGCTCAGCTACGGGCACACAGTTTCAATGTGTTAAAATACGGCTCCCCTACGGGCACTCATTTTGCACCTGTTAAACCACTGCTCACCTACGGGCAGATGCACTCAACATGTTAAACTATAGCTCAGCTATGGGCACATCTGGCATTTGTTATTATTTTATCTCATATTTCTTCACTATAACTGGCCTATTTCATTACATTTTACATAAAATATAATTTTATATGTGTACATATGTGTCAGGGACTTGTTTCGTGCTTATTTCACTGAAAATAAAAATTGATGTTGTGGGGGCTCGAACCATGACTGCCTGCTCTTCAGCCGATGTCTCTACTGCTACGCTATTACTTTTTGGTTTACTTTGCATAGTTAGTTCTTATATGCTTTTCCACTTACTGCTAACTGTGGCTGAGCTACAGGCACGCCTGCGCAAACAAGCACACTCACGGGCAAACATCTTTACAGTTTAAAAAAAATATAACACATATTCATTTATATGATTTTATGTTCATAGTCTGTGGGGGCATGTGTTGTGTTGTGTTTATTCACATTTCCATGTACTCTGTCGTGGGGGTTTACTTTGGGCACTTTTACTCTTCTGGGGGCGTGTCCGCTTGTAGGGCTCGGCCTATGGACACGCCCCCTACTGTCTTCCACGGACCGTGTTAGCCTTAGGTGTGATTCAGCATGCCCTCATGCATATGCATGACATGCTGACGTCACACTGTTTAACTGCAGCCTCCGTGTAAGCCTTGTATCTCTTACATGGAGGCTTTGTGAATCCTGCCCAATGTCTTACCAGAAAAACACGGGGTAGTAAGGGAAAGAAAGGGGAGAAGCTGAATGCCATCACAGAAGTATTGAATAGAGAAAACTATAAAGCAATTAAAACAAGAAGTGCCACTGTTAGAAGAGTAAAGAATAGGGAATAGATCAACAAAAATACTTAAAAAGATAGATGTGATAAAAGCAATGTGCAGTATCAGAACAGATCAGGATCTGTCGTGCACTATTGCAAATAATAAACTAAAAATATCAGCACAGGCAGAAAAACATAGAAGATATGCAGATACGTATGAAGTACAAAATAAGCAATTTATTGATGACCCCAAAAAAGTTTTATAGAGAATTGGGAAACAAAGCAAAATGAATTGAAACACCACCAAAAAGAGGATGAAATAGATACATTTTGGAGAAATATCTATGAAGATCATGTGGAACATAACAAATATGCTAAATGGATAGAAGAAGTAAAAGAAAGAATAAGAAGTTCAAATGTACATGATATGAAATGGGATGAAGTAACAGCCAGAGAGATTGAAACAAAGTTAAGAAAAGCTCCTAAGTGGAAAACCCCGTACCTAGATGAAGTATCTAACTTCTGGCTAAAAGCATTCACATCTTTACATCAAGACTAAGCCATGAGTAAAAATTATTTTTATGTGCACCCCGAACAGACACCAGCCCAGTTAACAACAGGAAAAACAATGCTCCTACTTAAGAAGTGAACCTGCAAGCTATCCTAAAAACTATACACCAATAACTTGCCTTCTGACAACCTATAAACTATACATTGGAATTCATGCTGACAGAGTTTATAGTCATTTAGAAGAAAATTATATCATGGCAATAGAGAACAAAAGGGTTATAAAAGAAAGTCATATGGAACAAAGGACCATGTGCTGTTAAATAAAGCCATAATGGGGGACTTTAAAAATGGGAAGAATCTAAATATGGCATGGTCAGACTACAAAAAAGCATTTGACAGTATTCCACATTCATGGATAAAAGAGTGCTTAAAATGTATAAGATACACCCTAAACTGATCAGTTACATTATGGTGACCATAAAACACTGGCAAACTACTTTGCAGCTAAGCCAGCTACCATGATAAAGTTCAAAGGGGAATATTCCAGGGTGACTCTGTCACTGCTGCCCTATTTTCTTGCCATTAACCCATTAAGCTGTCTACTTAACAGATTAGGTCATGGCTGCAATTTGGCTCCCAGAAATCAACAAAGCATAAAGACTTATCTTCTTTTAATGGTTAATTTAAAACTGTATAGCTCATCAGATGAGGAACTGAACGCACAACTGAAAGTGGTTAAAACTTTTTCATATGATATAATAATGTCATCTGGTCTTGATAAATGTGCAAAAACAACCCTTAAAGCAGGAAAGCTGCAGCACCAAGAAAACATCAGTTGGGGACAGGAATGTGATATAAAAGAACTTAAGCAAGAGGGAGTGTATAAATATTTGGGAACGTATTAAGGATCAACAATAAAACATGAACAAATGCGAATAAGACTAACATTAATACTGAAAACAGTGGTGACATCTAGGAACAAAGTCCAAGCGATAAACCAATTTGCTCTTCCTGTCCTAACTTACAGTTTTGGACTGATTGACTAGCCCCAAAAGGTGTTTGATGGGTTGGACAGGAAAATAAGAAGGTTGCTTCATGCTTATCAAATGATTTATAAAAATCAGTGCATATCAAGATTATGTATTCCCCATTCTGAAGGAAGTATGGGCCTCCTCAAAATTGATTACATGTATAGATCTGCAATCGTGGGACTCCATACATATCTGCTGACCTCACAAGACCCAAATGTACTGAATGTTTTGAAACATGAGGAGAATAAGTCTAAGATGACTTCCCTGCTTAGTTTAGCAGAAGCATATCAACATCAAGTGGGAATGGAAATCAAACGAGAAGTAGATAAAAATCAAGCAGCAACCAAATGTGCCAAAAAACAAAACAAAAAAAGAATATAAGGTGAAGAATCAGAAGAGAAGGCAAGAAATGTGGAAAATGCATAAATTTAGTTGCAGGTAGAAATAACTCTTGGAATGACACTGAAGCTTCAGCAAGCTCTGTTACTGATATGGAAACTCCCCCTTTGGAGTCAGCATCCTCAAAACAGTTAGAGCGCTTGAAGGGCAAGCAGTACAGACAGGGGAATTTGTAGAAAGCGTATAGTTATTCTTTCCACCGTCCCAAAGGGCAATGGAACAACAGCCCACAACACAAACAGACATGGAAGTCTTAGAGACATGAAATAATCTTATGGACAGTATAAGCACATACACTTGCTGTTTTGTTTCTAATGGTACAGGTGACTTTAATATTTATAATTGTTCTTTGTCTGTTGTTAACGAAGAGCATTCAAATTTGTTTGTGAAAGATTTCACATTTGCCATTTCTAAAAGAACTTGGATGGCAGAGGTGTTGATTGATTTAAAATTATACATAAGAAAACTTAATTTCCAGATTCTGATGGGTGGTAGCAGTACTAAACATTGTGGTCTAAGAGTACCTAGTACATGTAATCCCCCCTCCACTCTATGTTAAGTGTGTATGAACAAGTTTCTGAAATGGACTTAAGACAGAGATTAATGCAGCAAAAAATGCATATTTTACATAACATTTCTGAGCATGAACTACAGAGTATTAACATTTTATAAAAACAAAATGTCTGGATCATGAAACCAAGCAGGGGTGGGGGATAGTGTTAATGGATAGTGTGCAATATGTTGCTAAAATGTACATCATCCTATTGGATGATTCTTATGCCCATGTTTCTAAAAATGAGTTTAACATAGCATATGGTAAAATATATGCACTGTTGTACATGCTTATGCAAGGGCATATTGATAAAGAAAATAATTGTTTTCTTTGTGTACGAGATCCAGTGGTTGCTTTGAAGGCTGCCAGCCTAGCTAGATAGGATTTTGTAGATAATTCTTTCATTTGTAAATATTGATGTAAGCCACATACGTGTTCCCTTAAATGTAAGAAAATTATGGTAAATGTTGAACTTCAAAAAATGTAGCCACATTGCACTCTGCTGGAGGAAAGCTGATAAGTCAAGCATTGTATAATTGTTTGATCTCAAAACTCAGAGCCGAGTTGTCTGAATGAAGGAATTCTTTCTATTGTTTTGAGACCATCTTCCTATTGTTTTGAGACCAGTGTTAATGGCTAGAATTTACATGTATAATGTCTTTTATTGCTCTGGCTTTCTGGCCAGCTGCAAGATCAAAAGGGCTGTTACACTATGAGTTTATGTTATCCTGAGAAACAGAGAATAATGATATAATCTGAAATGAGCCAGTGGTACTGTGTTATCAATTTAAGGACAGAGAGAGAGAGAGAAAACCAGAGTATTTTGCATTTGTTTTCAGGACTGACAAAATCACCAGCACTGCCTTGCTCTATATGTAAGTTCATTTTATAACTGTGTTTGCGCTTACAGATAGAAAATAGTCTAGTCTAGCTGTTTTCTATATTGATGTCAGAACTTTTCTACTGTATTATTTTAAGCATTTCTCTGTGATCTCTGAACTCTTGACTAGCACTGTGTAGTAAAAAGTATTGTCTTGTGTTCTTAGTATTTATTATTAAATATTTTTAAACCTTTCAACTGTGGCTGTTTTATGTAGCGATAATTTAAGCTCTAGAGTACATTGCCTGTAAATAGTGATACTGTCCAAGCCACTCCAAATAAGCCTTACTGTTCATCACAATTAGCATTTGGATAATAAAATTGCACAGTAATAATTGGACACCTTTTGATAAGGGCATTATTAGTAGCTGATATCAGTGGTTGGTGGCAGGTGGTACTCGCATATGGTCTTGCCAGAAGGGGCATAGCTGGAGAACCTGTGCCAGCCTTCCCCAGGAGTGCCTGTGTGTTTGTATAAAACTCATATCTCAAAGTGTGTGTGTGTGTGTGTGTGTGTGTGTGTGTGTGTGTGTGTGTGTGTGTGTGTGTGTGTGTGTGTGTGTGAGCTACTTGGGCAGGGACACAAAGCACTGGTTGGACAGAGAGGGCTGGAGATTTTAGCTTGACCACTAGGCTGAAATCTGGACCCTATAGCTGTGACAGTGAGTACTCTTATTGGGGATCTGGAGAGAAAGGGAGAAACCATCCCCAGATTGACTGTGATCCCTATGTGCTCTTAAGGGAAATTGTACTTTACTGTGTGTGTATCTGTTATCCTTCTCAATGTTGACACCCCTCACTGGTGTTAGGATTGAGGCTCCTTGATTACTGGGCCAGTGCACGGCCGTCACGTATTAATTGTTTGGCAGTGGTGGGATATCCACACCACATATTAATTGGTTGGTAATTGGCTTGTAGTGGCGTGGATAGTGAATTCCTGTAGCTTGTGTACAGTGATCACTGAAGGTGTTTTTGTATTCCAAATCAGCCACACAGTGGATATTTAGAGTAGAGATCACAATTGCTTTTTTTCTTTTGTGAGCTTTGTTAGGCAGGGAGAGCAGGCAAGCATGTCATCAGAAGAGTATGGAAAGATGACAAAGAGCCAGTTGGCTGAGATGTGCCAGGCTAAAGGACTGGTGCAGGGAAACCTGACTAAGGCAGACATGATTGCAGCTTTGGTCACAGTTGCATCAGAAATCAGCAACCAGGAGGATGATCAGACTGGCTGGGAAAATGTATAACACTCAATGGATAGCTCAACCTTTGTGCAGAGGACTTAAAAATTCATTTGGAGCTAAAGAGACTTGAGTTGAAGGCCAGGCATTTGGAAATGGAAGCTGTGGAAAAGGAGCAACACGAAAAGGAGATGCTGACTCTTCACCAGAGTCATGGAGGTAATTGGGAAGGGAGTAACCAGACTCCAGAAGCAGAAAAGGTCAGTAAATGTCTTCTGCAGTTTACAGAGGGGGATAATTTTGATAGTTTCATTCATATGTTTGAGAGGGTATGAAAATATTATGATGTTGATCAAAAGTATGATGTTGACCAAAGTCTGTGGGTACGGTTCCTGACCTCTTACTCCATGGTAAAGCTGTAACTATTTTGTCCAAAATGTCTGGTATTTACTGTTTTAATTATACTGCTCTTAATAATTGTTGACTAGAATTATTTCAGCTAACACCTGAAACTTATAAAAAGTTTCATGAGCACAGATGCAAGGCAGATGAAAGTGTGTGTGAATATGTTGCTGAACTGAGCACTTATTTTCATAAGTGGGTGAGTGGATGTCAGGTCACAACTTCTGAAGGGCTGAGAGACCTTTTGGTGAGGGAACAAGCCCTTAGCACTTAGCCAGAGGACATGAGGATCTGGTTAGCTAATAGACAGTGTACTACTTCAGATGAGTTGCTGAAGAAGGGAGAACTATACCTAGAAAGCAGGGCATCCCTGTACAGGAAAGGGACTCCATGTACTGCTCATGGATATAAAGGAACCCATGGTGGGCAACCCAGACTGCCCCAACAGAATTTGCCAGTAGCAAGAAAGCCACAAGTCCAGGTACACATCCAGGACCTAGGGTTAAATGTTTTGAATGCAACCAGTGGGGCCATGTGGCAAACAGATGTCCACAGAGGCAAGGTGAGGAACAAAAGTTAAGACAGTCAGTAAGTAGGAAAGACAAAATGCCAATAATAGGTTTTATTGAAACAACAGGGGTACCAAACTACCATCCTGCAGATGTGCTGATAGGGAAGGATTTTGATGAGGCAGTACTATGTGTTAAAGCAGTTACACACAGTCAAGCTTTGAGACAAGCATGTGGGTCTGGTAGCCTTGGGAGACCCAGACAGACTGCATACTTGCAGCCAGGACTGGTGAGGTAGTTACTTCAGGGAGGAATCTACACTGTAGCAGTGAGACTGAGGGTGAGCCACAGCTGCTTGTGGGTACTGATGTTCCCTTTGACAGAGTGACATGCAAAGGTAGAGGTGAGTAGTAATAGTACCAAGGCTGACAGCGTGACAAGATTGTCAGAGGATGCCAGACTATTGTGTAAGGGGAGCTGGGGAGGGTTACAAAAAGTGAGTTGAGACAGGCTCAGCTCTCAGAATCTACATTGCAAGGCCTGAGGCAGGTAGTTGGTGAGACGCTTAATTCTCAAGGGAAATCTGTATACTGGGACAAAGGGTTACTGTATAGAGAGTGGGCCCCTGAGGAAAGGCAAGAAGGTGAGAGGGTACAGCAGTTGGTAGTGCCTACAGCCTACCATCTGGTGCTTTTAGCCATAGCCCATGATATTCACTTTGCAGGTCATATGGACATAAAACCTACAAAAAGAAGTATTATACAGAACTTCTACTGGCCTGGAATTTCCAGAGATGTAACAGGGTACTGGATGACCTGTGAGCATTGCCAAAAGGTAGGCAAGGCAGGAGACAAGGTGAGAGCTCCTTTGATGCTTTTGCCTGTGATTGACGAGTCATCTCAGAGGGTAGCTATGGATATTGTGGGGCCTCTGAGTACTCCAAGTTCCACAGGGAAAAGGTATATTCTAGTGGTATTAGATTATGCTTCAAGATACCCTGAGGCAGTGGTTTTGCCCTCCATTGAGGTGGAAAAGGTGTCAAATGCTTTGTTAGAGATTTTCAGCAGGGTAGGGTTCCCAAAAGAAATACTGACTGACAGAGGTGCCAATTTCATGTCAGACCTGCTGGCTTGTCTGTGGAAGTACTGTGGGTGAAGCACCTGAAGACGACCCTGTACCATCCCCAGACTAATGGTGAGTTTCAGAGGTTAAACTCTACAATCATGTCCATGCTACGGGTATTGGCAGACCAGTTTAAGAGGGAGTGGGACAAATATTTGCCCCAGCTGGTGTTTGCTTACAGAGAGGTTCCGCAGGAATCCACAGGTTTTTCACCCTTTGAGTTGCTGTATGGGCATAGAGTGAGGGGACCTCTGGATTTAATTCATGATGAGTGGGAAGATGAGTGTGAATCTCATAAGGACTCTGTTGTGGCATATGTCATAAACCTCAGGACAAGACTCAGGGAACTCATGGGTGTGGCCCAGGAGAATTTGGCAGAAGCCCAACAACAGGAAAAAGGTATGGTATGACAGGAATGCTCGAGCTAGATAGTATGCTATAGGGCAGCAGGTAATGGTTCTCATCCCTGTCAGACACAACAAGCTGCAAGCAGCTTGGGAGGGACCCTACAAGATGGTAGGAAAGGTAAGTGATGTTAACTATATGGTGAAACTGCTAGGCAGGAGACAGGGGCACAAATTGTACCATGTTAACATGATGAAACCTTACCATGATAGGGAGGCCCTTGTGCTGAGTATTTGCAGTGGATTGCAGGAGGAGTCTGAGGGAGATCTGGTGGCTGATCTCCTAAGTGAGGCTTGGACTGGCAACTCAGTGGAAGGATTAGCAATGTCCCAGCAGCTATATCCTACCCAGGTAAATAGTCACACAGAGTCAGATGCTTACACCATGCCTAAGACAGATGAGACCTTAGAGCAGCTGGGTGGGGCTAAGTATCTTACAACCATTCATCTTACCAAGGATTACTGAGTAGTGCCCTTGATTCCCAGTGCTAGAGAGATGTCAGCCTTTGTGACTCCTTTGGGTTTGTATGAGTTCACAAAGATGCCATTTGGGATGAAAAATGCCCCAGCAACTTTCCAGAGGCTGGTAGATCATATCCTAGCAGAAGAAGGAGGGTTTGCCCTTGCTTACCTAGATGATATTGCTGTCTACAGCCATTCCTGGCAAGAGCACCTTCAACATGTCAGGGAGGTGCTGGGCAGAAGACAGAGGGCAGGGTTGACCATTAAGCCCAGCAAATGTCAGATGGGTATGGCAGAGGTCTCCTACCTGGGACATAGATTGGAGAGTGGTAAGATCAGGCCAAAACCTGCCAAAGTGGAAGCCATTTAGGCATGGCCTGCACCTGTTACCAAAAAGTAGGTGAGGATATTCTTAGGGCCAGCCAGCAGGGTACTACAAAATGTTCGTCCTCAGTTATAGTACCGTAGCTGCTCCCCTCACAGACTTGACAAGGAAAAACAGCCCAGATAAAGTAGTGTGGACCCCAGCATGTGAGCAGGCATTCCAGAAGCTTAAAGAAGCTTAAAGTGTTAGCCAGTCTAGATTACAGTAAATAATTTGCTGTGTAGGTGGATGCTTCAAACCATGGGGTGGGGGCTGTATTTAGCCAGATTTTTTCAAAAGGTGAAGAGAACCCAGTGGTTTATCTCAGTCATAGGCTCCAACCCATGCTATGCAGCTGTACAAAAGGAATGTCTAGCCATAGTGTGGGCACTGCAGACACTTTAGCCTTATCCGTATGGAAGAAAATTCACTGTAGTTACAGACCACAATCCCCTTACATGGTTGCACAGAGCCAACTAGCAAAATGCCAACTTGCTAATATGGAGCCTAGGATTGCAAGCATATGATATGTCAGTGCAGCACCGCAGTGTGATTAGCAATGCCAACGCAGATTGGCTCTCAAGACAAGGAATGGGGTAAGGTATTCTCAGATAGACCTAACTGTCTCAAGCTTTGTTTCTCAAGGGTCACTTGAAAAACTAGCTTGAGTTCTCTGGGGAGATGATATGGGAAAGCTGACAGCCTAGCTCAATAGGATTTTGCAGATAATTCTGTCATTTGTAAATATTAATGTAAACCATATGCTTGTTCTCTTAAATGTAAGAAAATTATGGTAAATGTTGATCTGCTAAAATGTAACCACATTGCACTCTGTTGGAGGAAACTTGATAAGTCAAGCATTGTATAATTGTTTGATCTCAAAACTCGGAGCTGAGATGTCTGAGTGATAGAATTCTTCCTATTGTTTTGAGACCAGAGTTAATGGCTATAATTTACATGTGTAATGTCTTTTATTGCTCTGGCTTCCTGGCCAGCTGCAAGATCAAAAGGGCTGTTGCACTCTGAGTTTCTGTTAGTCTGGGAAACAGAGAATAATGATGTAATCTGAAATGAGTCAGTGGTACTGTGTTATCAATTTAAGGACAGAGAGAGAGAGAGAGAGAGAGAGAGAATCAGAGCATTTTCCATTTGTTTTCAGAACTGACAACATCGCCAGCACTGCCTTGCTCTCTATGTAAGTTTTTTTAGAACTGTGTTTGCTCTTAGATAGAGATAGAAAATAGTAGGTCTACTCTAGCTGTTTTCTGTATTGATGTCAGAACTTTTCTGCTGTATTATTTTAAGCATTTCTCTGTGATCTCTGAACTCTTTATTGGCACTGTGCAGTAAGAAGTATTGTTTTGTGTTCTTAGTATTTATTATTAAATAATTTTAAACCTTTCAACTGTGGCTGTTTTATGTAGAGATACTTTAAGCTCTAGGGTACATTGCATGTATATAGTGATACTGTCCAAGCCACTCCAGATAAATCTAGTAGCTGATGTTAGTGGTTGGTGGCAGGTTGTACTACTGCATGGTCTGGGCAGAAGGGGCATCGCTGGAGAACCTGTGCCAGCCTTCCCCAGGAGTGTCTGTGTGCTTGTACATAACTCATATCTCAAAGTGTGTGTGTATCAGCTACTTGGGCAGAGACACCACAAAGCACTGGTTGGACAGAGAGGGTGCTGGAGGTTTAAGCTTGACCACTAGGCTGAAATCTGGACCCTATTGCTGTGCCAGTGGGGAGTCTTATTGGGGATCTGGATAGAAAGAGAGAAACCAGCCCCAGACTGACTGTTCTCTCTGTGTACTCTTAAGGTAAATTGTACTTTACTGTGTGTGTATTTGTTATCCTTCCCAATGTGGATGCCCATCGCTGGTGTTTGTGATGAGGATTGATGCTCCTTGATTGCTGGGCCAGTGCATGTGCATCACAGTGGCTACCATCTTCGTTGTTCCCAAAATGCACAAGAACATCCAGTATCCTCCTAATGCTCCCCATAGTGGATGTTAAATACTCAATTACTGTAACACTTGCTAAATTTTTGGACTTTCACTTGAAAGGAATATTACAAAAAGTGTCGTATTTAGTTAAAGATTCTTGGGATTTTCTAGAAAATGCAGTTCTCTACCTTTAGAGCAGGTTATCGCTTTTATCACTATTAATATTAATAACCTGTACATAGTGATACCATGTGTAATTGGGTTGTCTTGGTTTGCTAAGTTTCTAGACGATTATTCAGACTTTGAACAAGACAGGAAAACATTTTTGTGGACTTGCTTGATATTGTTTTACATAACATTTATATATTTTTTGAAAATCAGTATTTTTTACAAACTAAAGGGGTGGCCATGGGGTCTGCCTGTAGGGGGATTGTATGCGGGTATGGTCACATGGGAAAATACATTTTTGTTTAACAGTGTATTCTGTAATTCATGGGTACTTTATGTGCGTTACCAACATGACATTTTTGTTTTATGGCTTGATTCAGAAAAACATAAAATTCCCATATTTTAAGAATACATCAATGGAACAACTGACTTCCTTACATTTATACACCAGGTGGGTAAAGACCATATACCATACCTGGATGTATTGTTGGAAAAGGAACATACTGGTTTAATATGATGTCATCTATCTGTAGAAAGCCCACCTATTCCCATGCATCTCTGCATTTTTCAAGTGCACATCCCTAAAAGAAATCAGTACTTAAAGGCAGCAAGTAAGGGCAGCCCATATGACATATAGGCCAGATTTTTTTTACTGGAATGTGATAATTTAAAAACTATGCTTATGAGGAGAGGTTATCCTGAAGTGCTTATCCAGGAGTTAATTGCTGAAGTAACGAAAAAAAAATAATGTGTATGTTCTCATTTTACATGACCATAAGCTCATGCCCACTAATGGTGGCATAATAACTAACAATAATGGTGCCACAGAAAACTATCCTAACTCATTGGTCCAAGCTGCTTCTGAAGTTCAGTTTAATTACAAAAGTTTTTTTTTCACCCCCTTCTCTATGGATTATATAATTGTAGAAGGCATTATGAAAAAGAACTGGGTTATAATTATAGAGAACCCTAAATGGGTAAAGAAGGTGGGTGAATACCCTATAATCACATATAGGTGAGCACAGTTTCTTAAGAATGTTTTTGAAACAAAAGAAAAACCTAAGTGTACCAATATTGTGAAAGAACTGGCCAAATGTAATATATGCACATTTGTAAGTGTGTTAAAACTGACAGTATTATTATTGTCAAGAGGAAAAGTTTCACTATCCACAGTTCAGCTAACTGCAATAGTAAGGATATAGTTTGCATTGCCCTATATGAATGCTGTTCTGATTATTACATAGGGAAAACAGAACGCAAGTTGAAAGAAAGAATAAAATAACATCTTTATGCCATTTCTAAGTTAAATGTAGCTAATCCTCTAACTAGGCATGCAACTGTTTTTCTGGTAATCACTTTACATTTTCAGTACTGGAGAAACTGATTCTTAATGTTAGAGGTGGTCCTTTTGGATTACACCTGGAAATGAAAGAATTGTTCTGGCAAATGCATTTTAATGCTGCTACCTTTCTAAGACTTAATGAAACATTGTCTATTACTAGTTTTCTCAAATTTAAAGCATTTCAAATGTGATTTTACCTTTAATTTTTTAACTAAGTAATACCTTCACTGTTGTTAAAGAATTTAATTATTTTTAAAAGATTTTATAAGCAAATATTTAATTTTTCTGACATGCTTTAGTTATTGTTTTGTATGCCTTTTTTGACATGGTTTAGTTATTGTCTTGTATGCCTTTTAGATGATGTCATTATGAAGTGGGGCATGATTTTTGTATAAAAGCTTCTGCACTTTTGTGGGCTAGATTTTTTCTGATGAAGTCTGCCATTGGTTTTAAGATGAAAAGCACTTAAAATTTTAGTTTGTTGTGTGCACTACAAAGTCATTGCTTCCACTTTTCCTGCAGTTTATACAGTTTTTGTGTTTTCTTTTCTTGGGGAAGTACTATTTTCTGTACCTGTTTGAATCTGTTCATCAGTGTTATTTTTCACAGGCAGGGTGCTGGATGACTTGCTTGGAAACAGCTGAGGACTCAACTCTATAGCTGCGCCAGTGGATGATCTTATTGGGGACTTGGAAAGAGAGAGAGAGACCCAGACCCTGGACTGAGTTTTTCCCTGTGTGCTCTTAAGGGAAATTGTGCTTGATGCAGAGAGCTGCATCTGGAAATACTGTGTATCTATTTATGTTCCAAGTGAACATCCCTCTCCAGTGTCAGTGATGAGCATTCAGGCTCCTTGATTACTGGCCCAGAGAGGGGATATCACAGACCGTATATTGAAAGGCATAATAATGTGGTAAGACTGTTGCACTGGGGATTGTGCAAACATTATAATATCGAAGCAGATGAAAAATACTGGAAACATGAGCCACAAGGCATCATAGAAAATGATGAAGTTTATATCACATGGGATCATCCATTACCCAGAGTTCAAAAAATAGACACAAGAAAATCAGATTTAGTAGTCTATAAAAAAGAAAACAAAAGTAGCATTGATCATTGAAATTGCTATACTGCACAAAGTTATAAAATATCAGAATTTGCATGCAGAAATGAGGACAATGTGGAAGAAAAAATACCCATTTAGTTCCAGTAGTAGTAGTAGCTGCAATGGGTCTTATAAAAATAATTTACAATCATACTTAGATAAGTTACTGATACATGTAACACTTTACGAATTGCTGAAGGAGTCATTACTGGGCACGTTCAGGTACTGTAAAAGAGCACTTTGGGCTAACATCAAAGATTGAAACTGCACTAATTTCATGAACTTTAATTTTACTTTGACTTAGGAATGGGGTCTACTCCCATCATGGTATTAGAAACCAAAAAGACTTGGAGAAATTAAAACAAGACTGACACTTCCTCTGTAAGACCCAACATCACTCTTAATTTTATTGTTAATAAGAAACTGACCTAAAGGTCCTCCAACAAAATTAACTCATGACCAGAATTTATAATATTCAGTGGTCCTAGTACCATTGTCTGGATGTTTCCAAAGATGAGACTTCCAGTAGCTCATGCAGTTATTTTCTTTATTAAGAAACAAAGAACATTATTGATTGGTAGATGACAAGAGCATGAAATGTCAGTCAGTTAGCTGAATATCAGGAGTATGAGACCTATAAATTTGGGAGTACAAGGAGAAAAATGTCATGAATTTGCACTTATCTATTATGCCAGGAACACAAATAGAATATGTGACATTATTGATATTGATATGAAAAATTAGGCATTTATTTATTTATTTAGGGATGTTACATTTGTTTCCAGGGAAAGTCCAACTGGGCAGGCAGCCTATTTTCACCAGAGGCCCAGGGAGAAAAGCACCAACACAACCAGTACAAAATTATAAAAAATAGTAAGAATGTATTACAGTGGTTTATAATAAGTAGAATATCTTAAAACTTTACAAAATTGCTGTCATACACAATTCACAGTATTTACATTAGTGGTAGTTATATATAGTAATATATTGCACTTTATACAGTAGACCAAGATATATTCAAATACACAAGTGATAGTGATAACGCACACAGATAAGAAGGAATAAAATCATTTAGGGATAAGAAAGCATAGAACATAGATGTAAAAGATATGGATCAGATGAGTATTTGTTAATGTTGAGTAGCATAATTAAGTTTTTGTAGAAGGTAAGTGAGCATGAGAGATATTTCAAGTAATACAATGCAAGGTCAATGCCATGTACAATTACTGAAATTGATTTTAGGACAAGGGAAATATAATAAGATAGTGCACATACAGTGAATAAAGACTCTAGTATAGACACACGTGATTGTATTAGCCTTATGTGTGTAACATTCTATGTATGCCTTTCTGTGTAGGATGCATGCATTACAACAATGTCTGTAGATATTGTATAAGTAGGTTAGCCTGGGTCAGAACACATGCATATGTATGAGTTAGCTAGATGGGATTTGTGAAATGAAGTTGGCTTTGTTGGCTATAGTTCCTACGTAAAGGGGTAAGGAATTCCAAATGTTTGCAATGTAGTTGAAGTATAGGAAATCAACTGACCTATTTTTACTTCTGGTAATGTCCATTAGTGATTTATTACTGGATTGTAGTAAGCATTCACTTGTGCATTGTTGTTATAGGCCTTTTTTTTCTGGTTGGTAAAATATTTGATGGGCTATAGTAAGTAAGTTAAGGGTGAGCAGGTTGAGTAGTTCCAGCCAAGATAGTTGTTTAAGGGTCTGACAGCAATGAAACCTAAAGGCTAAAGCCTAAATCAGTTTCACACTTTGCTATTTTGTTGTAGTAGGTATTTATTTTGGCTATGTCAGATTTGTTGGGATTAATGAATATGGGAGATGCATAGAGAAGTGTAGAGACTAGGTGGGTTCTGGTAATAATGGTTTTAGTATTTTATTAGAAAGGTATTTTTTGCATCTGTATAGAGTTCCAAGCTTTTTGTGAACTTTTTTTATTGTTTGGCCCAATAGTTCGGTGGAACTTGAGATTTTCATCTATTATAACACATAAAAGTTTGCCTTGGGAGATGGGTGTAATAGGGTTTTTTGTTGCCTGAAATGATACTGAATGTAGGGATCAGCTCTGTAGCTTTTGGGGGATGAAATAGCATCAGCTTGACTTTGTCAGGGTTGAGTATGAGTTGTGCATCTGATAGCCATGTTTTGACTGCATTAAACGATTCTTGTGTTATTTTTTGAAGTTTCTGGAGGGTTGGGGCAGAGAAGATTAGGCCTGAATCGTCTGCATATTGGACCAATGCAGCTTGTAGAGTGGCAGTATGAAGATTGTTTGTAAATAAATCGAAGAGAAGGGGGCCAAGGATAGACCCTTGTAGAACACCTAAAGTAAAGTAGCAGAGGAGATAAGAACGTTTTGAAGCTGTCAAAGGGTGTGTAGGAAAACCTTAACTGCACCAGAAATTACTTTAAACTGGCCACTAGATTGCTACAGTTCCTGTAATATTTCAGAAATCTAGGCAACAAAAAGTATGTAGAGAAACAAAAGTTACTAGAAGAGAAACAAAGAGAAACCTACATAATAAAGAAAAAACAAGCAGACAAATACTCCTCAACATAACATTCACGTTCGTCACCAAAAAAAAAAATGTTGATTGGCACCTTCGTAAAATTTCATTATACAACTAGAATATTAAACATTATACCCCAAAGCATTTTTTTTTCAGACAGCCAATCCTACTATACCCCATATGATAGGCTGTACCCCCAAACAATATTTACTAAATCTGATGTCATTCAATCTTTTTAGTTTTTTAGTTTTTTAAAGAAAACCATTTACTTCCTTAGCACTGAGATTGTGCAGCATTGTACTCAGTAAAGATCTGAGTATCAGAGAAAGTTACATGGAACCACTGACAGTTTTCTAAGAAAAACAAAATTAAGTAAAGGCAGCAGATAAAGAAACATAAATGTTATGGGTAGCAGAGGAAGTTTCAAAGCATAAGGTAGGCACTGTAGCACACAGGATTCAAATAAGGGAGACTGTACAAATACATATCAATCAATTTACCAATCTTTTATTGAATGCTGAACGATTGAACAAAAATGAGTGAAACAACTTTTACTTGACTACAGAGATACCCATGTGTGTGTGTGTGTGTGTGGGGGGGGGGGGGGGGTACCACCGATCCAGAACTTAAAGATACCTTCTCTGAAGTCACACAACAATGGAGAAAAAAGAACATTTTACTATCAGCAAAAGAAGTTGTTTTGCATTAGCTAAGGGTCACTGTAATGACCACCGGTTTAAAGAATTCTGTGAGTTTCAAAGCATCATGAATAGAATCAATACACTTTGGTCATATACCAACATTTTACACAGAATATCAGAAGGGAACTGCCAGGATAAAGACATGCAGTGAAAACAGAAGAGGAACACTATGCTGAGAGCCTGCAGGACTTATTTACAGCCTGCTGTTGGAGGTGGGCCAGTTAACTTGTTATTCAGAGACCTTAAGTAGGAAGATGCCATGTGTGATTAGAGAGTGAGCAGAAGAAGTCAGGATAAGAGACCGCAGGGAGAAGATAAAACAAAAGTTAAGTCAGTGGAGTCAAAGACTATTTATTCTATACTGTAAGACTGTGATGGTGAAACTACATAAGCATAACACTATACTCAGTGCAAAGCCTTACCACATAAAATAAATTAAAAGGACAGTAACCATAGAAAATAATTGGAGACACACTATCATCAAACACTGCTCATTGTAGAGACAGTAATGAAGAAAGTAGTTATGGGTCCAGCTCATTATATCTTGAACCTTCCATTATCTAAAAGCAGTATTAACTATGGAACGGACAGGTGTGGGGAAAAGAAGACATCAACTTCTCATTACAGCTGATGAAATGTCAAAGAATTCAAAATACTATATATATGAAATTATGTTTTGTAGTGATCTGTGGCTACTTTTGTTATTGGACATCCAAGAGGCAAACCACAATACCTCAAAATGAGAAACATCAAAGTGCTACTAAACATGCAGTGAGAAACAACCTTGGCAAATGCAAGCCTTAAATAAAATAAAATTAAATACACACACACACACACACACACACACACACACACACACGCACGCACGCACACACACACACACACACACACACATACAAAAATAATATTTTTTGTAGCATTCAAATGTCGGCCAAACACACTGCCAACCAAATGGAAACAAACAGAACCCAGATATATATTGGTTTACTATTAAATTTTTAGACAGCAGTTACACTTGGATAGTCAAAAGGCTGTTGTCAAGTTTATGTAATGCCAAACTCAATATGTTCAACTCCAAAACAGGTTTTGAGGTTGACATTCTGATTGGGGATCACACTACAGCGGTGATCAGGAAATTTACCCTTTTCTTCACTGTAGTATGATCTCGGAGTTTGTATATATAATTAGCAGGGGTGTGGGGGGTGCAGGGGGCTTGGCCCCCTGCAAAACGGTAGTTGGAAAACACTGGAAGTCAAGGTAAGTTGGGTAATGTCAATGATGTTGAATATTGATGTATTGACATTACCGCTTTTGTTGTTTTGCGTACACAATGTTTCTATTTTCAATGTTTTTTTTCGAGTAAGTCATTACAAGAGCAACTGAGTTTCAGAATTTTGATAGTAAACCTACATAAATATATATATATATATATATATATATATATATATATATATATATATATATATATATATATCAAGCTAGATATAGATAGATATAGATATATATGCAATCTACTTAACTTTCAGATATTTAACTGTAATACTGATTCACCTGTAGATCTTAAACCTATTATACCTCGTAATGGGTAGTATCTATAGCAGTAATCTGAGTTTTCCTATTGTTATTGAATAATTAGATGTTTAGCTATGATGCTTTATGTTATTGATTTATCTAACATATCTTGCTTTGTGTGTTGCCTACAAAGTCTTTTTACTTGTTGAAGTCCTATTCCCATATGCATCACTGCCCTACTCTGGTGGCTAACTCATTTAAATAAAACAAAATAAAATAAAATCAGTAGTTTGCTCATTATAAATGTAAGAGTTCTTATTATAGGTTTAAAACCCCTGGAGAGGTGGGGACAGTTGACATCCTGACCCCATGTAAAATGGGTAAAAGAAGGTCATTGATAATAACTATGATTATTATATGAGAATAATGTCTCCCTTTTAAAATATTAGTACTCAAAATGCTGAGTGGCAACAAGTTCAAAAAAGACTGAAAACACAGAAGAGAGAAATCTTAAAGAGCTCTCTTCTCATACTTCTTTTTGCAGGGAGGGACCCATGTGCCTCCCCATGTGGTTCACACCCCCAAAACTTATATATACCAACTCGAAGATTGTCATACCTCAGAGAGAAAAGGGAATATTCTGAGAAATGGCATCTTGGACTTGGTATATACAAGCCTGATCATTCAGCCATTCAGTCTGCGTATTTCTGGATTTGTTGTAGCAGGTCAAGAACATTTCAAATGGTTACTGAGCAGGGCTAAATACAAGAAAAAGGGTAAAGGTAAGTAATTTGTTGCATTTGGAAAAGTATTAAAAAGGTAGAAATAAAACTTATCTACTCTTGTTTATGGGATTAAAGACAGATAGCATGTTAAGGGACTGAATGAGTTGCAGGAGAACACTGGATTGACATGTCTATAAAAGACTGGAAACATGTTTGGCCAGGACTGGTAGGGATACAAAAATGGAGCAGGATATTGGACCTGCTCATATGAGTCAGCCATAGATGCTATCTGAATCTGAGCAGACCATATAAAGAAAGAAATAACTTTTTTTATAAATGCTGGAGGTGTGGAATAAGTTCAACCAATGCAGTTCATATGTTTTGGTCATGTAACGGGGTACAGTGCCATTGGTAACAGGATTTTCAGTGTGGCACTATATATCTGAGTTGAAAACTACCTACGCCTAGAAGGCATGCTTATTTGGCACTGTGAAAGAGCATGGAGTTTGGGATGGGGGCACAGAATATTGTTAGTACACTACCAACACTGCTATTGAAAAATGAATGGAAATCAAAGGATAACATCGTAGTAGATTAAGAAAAAAGAAATTATTAGATTAGCAGGTGGGAATTTCTTGTTTATGAGAGGGGAAAGATGGAATAATGCATTTAGAAGGGACTGGAATATGGAAATATAATATCAAGGAATGTCCACAAATTGACAAAACTGCCTGTATCCTAGTCAAAAGACAGTGTTAGAGGGCTGTAAACACCTGATCCATTTGGTGAAATTGATGTTTCCCTTACAACAGAACCATTTACTTTTATAAAATAATATGTTGTTGAACACAAATTGTTATAAATGAAGTCTGTAACTTGGAAGTTAAAAATATTAGGCATTAGAAATGTTTGACTATGTATAGTGTAAGAATGTTCAAACTCAGATGAAAATCATAACTATTCAGTATAACAAGCTTTGACAGAGGATTCTGAACATCTGATTCATCTGTGATGTTGACATTTTCCTGTACAAGAGTCCACTTCCTGAGTAAATATGCACCATAACATAAGGTATTATAAAACAATTAGTTTGTACAGATTGGACGTTATTTTTTTTTTAATTGTTAGAAATTAATAAACATTTATTGTTTTGGGGTGAAAATGATGTTCTTTTATTTTTGTTAAAGCAATAATGTCTATTCAAAAAGGATGCATTTCCTCACATTTTAAAAAGAAGCAATGAGACAGCATTTTTAACAAAATTACATTTGCTCTAGCATTCATCACACTCCCATTCTATTACTGGACAAGATTTATCGAGTGGTTTTTGTAATTATATAAGCTGAATACCTGTTGTAAAATATACTTAATAGTTCTGGGATTTTCATGAAATGTGGTTAACTGACAAATAAGATTTATTCCTTTAGTTTACATTTTCTAGTTATATTTTGGTTATATTTAGACCTTGTTTTAAAACTACACAGACTGCAGAAATATTTCTGGAGGTAAACTTTTTCTGGCTGTGCAGCTGAAGAAGTAATGTACATCTGGCTGTAGGAAGTGGAGTGTTTACCCCACTGTACTCTGTTGATGCATGCCAGGATAACACTGTTTACTCACCTGGTAACTCTTCTGACTGTAATGCCATCTTGGATACTAACACTGTTATTCCTAGGAATATGCATGATAAAACTGTGAATCTCCCCTTTTATTTGCATTTCCGTACACTGTCTCCCTCTCTGTGAACACGTAAAGTTCATAATGCAATCCTTTGTCGGAAAAGAAGCTAAAAATGAGAACAGACAATAAACCTTCCTCATTAGGGAAGACGTGCACCCTTCTGGCTGTTAATGGATTGTACTAACAGACATCACTGGACCACTAATGAGAGTAATTAAATATCTTCACATAAGAGATGAGCTTTGTTAGTTACTGTACCTTAACAGGCATAACATCAGAGGCATGTATTATTCACTCTGCAAAAAAATATGAAATAAGATAGCCACAGTTCTCTGTCTTATCTCCTGCGCAATGCCAACTACAAGGGAAAGCAAATACTCTCATCTTTACCTGGTGGGTAAAAAGAATTGCCATTAGCTTTCCCATATGGCAAAAGTACTATGTTACAGTGAAGCTTGAAAGGAAAGGAGAATGGAGGTTTCTTTATACAACCATACATGGTGATTGCTATTTAGAAAAAGGAAAAAAGGTCTAAATGGCCATTGCACAAATGTCTGCTATATGGATATATGCCCATGAGGCTGCCAGTATTGTAGCAAAATTAGCTGTTATGCACTTTGAAACTGTATTTTGATCTAACATACATGCTTTAATGATGTTAATAAACTGTTAATTAAAAAATGAATTTAATAAAGAGCTGTTATGCAACTTTGACTCCTCTGGTTTTGATATCTTGAAAGCAGTCATTAGACAGAATGAAAGGGATATGGCGGTACTGCTGAAACAAACTGAATCCACTAACAACTCAATTATTAATGATTTAATGTTTATGGTAGACAATGAGAAAACTAAATATTTGAATGTTAAAGAAAGAACTGAGGATAAATGTGTATTTGTGATTAAAAGAAAAAGTAAAAAAATAAAAAAATAAGAATGAATATAAAGAACACTGTAGTTACCCTAGACCTAGGGGATCCAGGGAGATCAGAATCCTACATTATTCCTCCAACTATGAACAGGGGGCTAACCGTAGGGTGGATAGTCTGACACCAAAGAAAAGTCACATTGATACGCATGTGAATTATGATTCCATAGATTTAGATGACCCTTTAGAATACCCCTTTTAAAGAGATCAGAGAGGCTGAGGAACAGGAATGCAAGCTAGTACAACCATTGGAGGGGGTGAGGCCCCAGGTATGTGAGGTTCTAGTTAATGATTTTTTTTTACAATTTTAAGTTGTGCAGTGAGGGGAAGCCCCCACCCCACCACCACCACCACCATCATGGTGGACTTATAGGAAGAACAGATTATCAAAGATGAGAGCACGTTTTCTTATAACAAGTTTAACATATTTAATTACAATGAGATAGAAGTTAATACCACATGTCTTAACTTACTTATGAAGGGACTCAAACTCATCCTAAGCAAAAACAGAGATATTAGTAGGGAGCTATTTGATTTTAAATTATTTATTAGGAAAAAGAACCTTGAATTGTTATTTTCCAAAAATTCTTTTACCAGTAGAGCAAAGCACACTCTGAAGAAAAGAAGTAGTTTTAATCCCGTACTCCACCCACAACTCAGAAATTTTGTGAGGGTAGTGGAGAAGGGACTCAATAAACTTTAGGACACAGTAAAATTTACCCTAACCTCCCTTATGATGAAAAGTTGTTATTGGATGAACTTAGATTTAATAGAAACATGAGGGTCATGACAAGGGAGATGGGATTGCCATCATGGACAGTATGTTATACATTAGGAAGATGATGGATATTCTGAATAATGAGAGTAAATATGATCGGGTCTTTATTAATTAAATCAACTTAACATACAATAAAATAGATTTTTTGCTTGAGTATATGTTATTGGAAGGGATGATATATATGGATACTTAGAATTTTTTTTAGGATGGACAAGCAGACAATCCCTTTCATTTTGTATTCCAAAAATCACAAAGATGTGAAAGATCCCCCTCTTATACCAATTTTAGCTGCAAATGGGTCTAAGACGTACCCCTTGGCCAAATATTTAGACTACAAATTTAAGAAGGTTTGTATGGATCAGGATCAGGTCTTAAAATATTTCTGGGATTTCCTTAAGACTATCAAGTCTAAATTATATGCTAAGGATTTATTTTTTCAGCCATGGATATAGTTGACATATTTACAGTCATACCTCATGACATAAGCCTAAGTTGGTTTGAGGAAGCACTTACAGAGCAGGTTGGGTTTGATCATAATGAATTTCAATTGTGTTTGGAACTGATGGACCTGGTGTTAAGAAACAATTTTATACATTTTGAGGGGGAGTTTTACAGACAGCGAAGTGTGGTAGTTATGGAAGCATGCTGTGCCCTTACTTATACAAATATTATACTGCACAGGTGGGAGCAGAAGTTCATTTTTAGATCACAGTTTGCACACTGTTGGAACTATTACAGGAGGTTCCAAGATCATATCTGTATTTTCTGGACTAGGACAGAAGAAAAATTAATGAAATACATTGCTTACATTGGATCTATCACTGACTTTTTATGTTTTACTTCTAAGATCTCCAGGGATGTTTTAAATTATTTAGCTGTTAGTACTTTTAAAGGTGACCACCAACAGGGTTTTAAATCGACTAGCTACCCAAAGGACACCTTCTCTAACTCTTATTTATTTTTTACAAGTACCTACCCTTATAAATAAAAGAGAAGAAAGGACACATGCACTCAGTCATAGAGAAATTATAAATTGTAAAGTTTTTTATATGAACGGGAAGACTTAGAAGTCATTGGCTTTGAATGCAGTGATAATGTGTTGCCATTTTTAAATGAGAAGTATAGTTAAGGGGCAATTTATAATGGCATCCAGGATGACTTCCAAGGAACAGGATTTTAGAAATGAATGCGGGCTTTTAGAAGTATCGTCCTTGAAAGGAAATGCCCTTTGCACTTGGTAGATGATGTGATAAATGAAGTTAAGAATTGTAGGGGAGGTAGATTTAGTCTTATTTTAGGGAAGGACAATGTTATATTGAAGCACGGTCATCAAGATGATCATATTGAAATTAAGGATATTAATTATATGGATAGTGTGAACAATACTAACTATAAAGGAGCATTCGTATTAAACTATAACAGTGATGTTAACTTGATTAAAGTAATTGTTTTAAATAACTGGACTACCTTTGCTGGTTTTTCAGACCTGTACATGATTTTAGGAACCCTATAAGATTTGTGTTTAGGAAAGAGAATAATATAAAGGAAATTCTAGAATAAGACAACAACAAAAGCAAGGGTCCTAGTGGGAAAAAGGCACGTACCTTCAAATGTGATGCTTTCATTCAGT